>NC_138094.1:13646507-13922462 GCF_964212035.1 Myotis nattereri | reverse complement strand
AAAACATAAGCAAGCTCCTTAACAGATTTGGCAATTATTATTATTTTTTTTTTTTTGGGGGGGGGGGTTAAGACCAAAAGCAAAGCTAACAAAGCCAAAACAGATAAGTGGGACTACATCAAAGTAAGCTTCTGCACAGCAAAGAAAATCATCAACAAAATAAAAAGGCAAACTAGATAGGATGGGAGGAAGTATTCACAATTCATCTACTATTATATGATAAGAGGTTAATATCCAAAGTATGTATTCTGTCCCTTTCATACAACTCAACAGCAAAACACATTAAAAACAATTAATCCAGGCACTAGGAGCTACAGCTGGCATGGACCCTGCAGGGCTGGATGGCGGTGGCGGTGGCGGCAGCCATGGTGAGGACAGACCCCACTCCCAGTGGCCATTCAGGACCTTTACCTGACGGGCCCATCACTCGGGATCCAGCTGCCATTTTGCTCAAGACAGGAAGGCGTCCCAGGACTGCAGGTACTTCAGCGAGGATTCTGCTTCCATGGAGACTGCTGCAGCTATCAGCACCCGCAGCCCCCGGGCCACTTGCAGTGGGGGCCGCCGCCATTCCTAGCCGCTTGTCACCCAGCCAGGACCCCCGCTGGGGCTGACCCGCAGGGGCTCCGAGCCCACCTACTTGCCCACAGTGGCTGTGGGTTAGGGAGGGGCTGAGACCGAGGCTGAGGCCATCTGGGACACGGAGCCTGGCCTCGAGGGGCTGGCCAGCCGGAATGAGGAGCTTGGTGGCTGACATCACCTGATGGAGATCACGGCTACTCCCAGAAGTCTCGGCCTAAGTCAGACCCTGCCCAGGGGCTCTGGGCCCCACTTCAGAGCACGGACCTTGCGAGCGAGCAAGACAGCCGCGATGTCGTGTGTGGCATCTGCATGGACAAGGTGTGGGACAAGCCGGAGGGCAAGCGGATCTTCGGCATCCTGCCCAACTGCACACAAGCCCACTGCCTGGGCTGCCTGAGCACCTGGCGGATGAGCCGCCAGCACTTCCCGCTGAATGTCATCAAGGCCTGTCCCCAGTGCCGTGTCTATTCCAGCTACATCATCCCCCACAAATTCTGGGTGAGTGAGGGGGGCAGAGAAGGTGCAAATCATCAGGAACTTCAAGGCTCGGACCAGCCAGATCCGATGCTGGTACTTTGCGCAGGGGAATGACCGCTGCCCCTTCAAGTCTGACTGCATTTACCTGCACCAGCTCCCGGACACGGCCCCATCCTCGGCTTCTCCCTGCCCATCCTCGGCTTCTCCCTGGCCCAGATTGCACATAGCCGGCCTCCGGGAGTGAGATGTTGCTGGGCTCCGCAGTGCTGCTGGAGGACAGATGTTCCTGGATTATAACCTGGCCGTGGCCTTCTTGGGGTTAGAACTCCTGCTGGATGGCACCAGTTCTTAACGACAGGCTCCTGCAGCCAGGACCAACCTGTGAGGGGTGGGGTTGAGGGACAGGGTGAGTTAGGGGGAAGGTCTTTCCCCTTTTGGGGTTTCTAACACATCTGTGACAAATGTAAAACTTGTATGTTACCTATGACGTTAACGGAGCCCACTAAGTGGGATGGAATTAGCCCCCTCTCCACCTCCATGAACATGAGAAGGGTGGAGGGCTCTGGGTAAAGGGGAGGGTTCTCACTGCCTTACTAGGGACTTGGATTTTAACTTTGCCCTTTTGTAGAAGGATTCTGACAGAAAACCAATAAAATGCACCTAAGCCAAAACAAACAAAAAACAATCCAAAAAATAGGCAGAACTGAAGACGTTTTTCCAATGAAAACATACAAATCGCTAACAGGTACATGAAAATGTGTTCAAAATCACTAATCAGGGAAATGCAAAATCAAAACCACAATGAGCTATAACCTCACACATTTAGGTTGGCTATCATAAAGAAGACAAATGTTGGTGATAATATGGAGAAAAGGGGAACCCTTGTGCACTCTTGGTAAGAATGTAAATTGGTCCAACCACTATGAAAAACAATATGGAGGTCCCTCAAAATATTTAAAATAGAACTACCATATGATCAGCAATTCCACCTCTGGGTATTATCAAAAGAAAATGAGAACAGAATACTGAAGACTCTGCACTCCAATGTTAGCAGATATAATGCAGCATTAATCACAATAGCCAAGATATAGAAACAACCTAAGTGCCTAGTGTCTATAAGGGATGAATGGAGAAAAATATGTGTGGGTGTGTGTAAGAGACTACTATGAACAATTATAGGCCAACAATTGAACATCCTGGATAAATTCCTAGAAACACAGCCATGAGAAGACATGGAAATCCTCGCATATGCAACAACATGGATGATTCGTATGCTAAGTGAATAAATTACAGAGACAAATGCTAAATCTCTATATGTGGAATCTTAAAGAGAACTCATATGAACAGAGACTAAAGTAAGGGTTTACCAGAGGCTGAGTAGTGGGCAAAAAGAGATGTTGGCCAAAAAGTATATACTCCCTGTTAGGGAATGAGTAAGATTGGGAAGTCTATTATGTGTTATAGTAACTATAGTTATAATGCTATGTTGTATAATTGAATATTGATGAGAGCAGGTCTTAAATGTTCTCACCACAAATATTTGATAATTATATGATATGATGCAGGTGTCATTGAATTCCATGGTGGCAAACATTCTGCAGTAGTGTGCCAAATGAACACATTATATACCTTACCTTAAACTCACAATCTTCTGTCAATTTTATCTCAATAAAGCTGGAAGAAAAATAATGTTATCTAAGAGCTGTTGCAAGAGATGTCAAATTCTTGGTGGCAACATGAGTAAATGTTTTGCTTATGCTAATTGTGACAAAAAAAAAATAGTGCTTAAATTCTTTCAATTACTTTCCAAAATATTCTTCAATAGCCCTGGCTGATGTGGCTCACTTGGTTGGAGTGCACCAAAAGGTCACAGGTTTGATTTCTTGTCAGGGCACATACCCAGGTTGCAGATTTGATCCCTGGTCAGGCACGTAGGGGAGGCAACCAAACTGATGTCTCTCTCTGTCCCCGTCTCTAAAATTAAAAAAACTAAGAAATGAAAAACATATTGTCAAGGATTAAAAATACTTCAAAGATAAATTTCTTAAAGCCTAAAGAATAACACTAAAAAGCCTTATCATTTTGTTGTAGAACTCAAGGGCTAGACAAGTATTAATGGCAAAAACAATTCAGCTTAGCTTGTATTTGTAAAGGAAGATGATCCACTCCAGGATTTTCATGGAAGGACTGACCAGATAAATCCTTCCTGTGTTAGGCTGGATTTGGGTGAAGTGCATTTTCTAAAGGCCATTCTGGAAGAGCTTCTAGGGGCTGAGACATTCCCAGTCCTGGGATGTATTCCATAGAAGCAGCTCCAGCACAGCCCAGGCTAGAGGCAGCGATGCTGGTCTAGACACCTGGGTCCTGGCTGCACAACTGGATGGTCACAAGACCTTGGTCAAGTCTCTAACCTCTGTGTCCCACGTTCCCTAATCTATAAAATGCAGGCAGTCACACTTCATATGGCTGATATGAACATTAAGTGAGTTAATACAGGTACAAGTTTAAAGAATACCTGACACACAGTCAGTAAGTGCTCAGTAACTGTTACCTTTTCTTCTCAGGGTTTGGGTTCATTCTCAAGACAAAGATGTCAGAAATAAAGCCCAGTGTACTATGCTGTTTCTGGCACCTAGAATGAAAAACCTTTGTCTTTATTTTGAGGGACAAATCAGAAGGATGGTGCTGGGGAAGATGGCCTCTGGTTTGACAGGCAATAGCCCAACTCTGGAGAGCAAGGAACACAGAAGAAACGACCAAAATGCAGTCCGGAAATTTGACCAATAACATGATTTTCAAAGAAATATCTAACACAAAAATGAGGAAAAAAACACGTAACAGCTCATTCTAGTGTAATGAAAGGTCTAAGTATGAGGAATTCTGATTATTTTTAATTTTATACACTAGAGTACCAAATTAAATGATGAAAAAGAAACCACCCTGTATTAAACAAACATTTTTTATTGAGAATTGTATTTATTACATTGTGTTACATGAGAAAAAAGCTGGGCAACACAGGTGGTTACCAGAAGTCATCTGGTTCTTCATGAGACAGCCCTGTGAAACTAAATTAGAGAAAGACAAAAATTTTAAAAATTTGTTAAATTCTTGTCAGTTCATTAGGGGACCTTTCTAATGTTCTCATTCCTTTCCTAATCAGTAGCCATATCATAACTTCAAAATGTAAAAGATTCTTTTGGCAGTCTGTAATTTTGATTAATTCAATAGTTTCTTAGAGGCAGACCTCAACATATGAACAATGCTCTTGGGCTAACAAAGTCAGCAATGTGATGAATGATTTGCATAAGAACACAATGTTGGGGAAAGCATACCTTTAATCTTTATCACTAGGGAGCAGCTTGTCCACTTGTGAGTCTTCTCTGACACTCTTTATTGAGCTCTGAAAAGAGGAGAAAGAATAATTTTGAAATTAGAGGTGTATTAATGTATTAATTTTATTAAACAACTAGGGGCCCGGTGCACGAAATTCGTGCACCGGGTGTGTGTGTGGGGGTAGTGTCCCTCAGCCCAGCCTGCCCCCTCTCACATACTGGGAGCCCTCAGGCGTTGACCCCCATCACCCTCCAATCGCAGGATCGGCCCCTTGCCCAGGACTGACGCCTCTGACAGAGGCGTCAGGCCTGGGCAGGGGACCCACATTTCCCCCCATCACTGGTTCTGCCCCCAGCCCAGGCCTGATGCCTCTGGCCCAGGCGTCAGGCCTGGGCAGGGGACCCCCAGACCCCTCCGATTGCTGGCTCTGCCCCTTGCCCAGGCCTGATGCCTCGGCCAGAGGTGTAGACTCCCATCACCCTCCGATCGCCGGATCAGCCCCTTGCCCAGGCCTGACGCCTCCGCCAGAGGTGTCAGGCTTGGAGAAGGGACCCCCATCTCCCCCCGATCACTGGCTCTGACCCCCGCCCAGGCCTGAGGCCTCTGGCCCAGGAATCATGCCTGGACAGGGGACCCCCATCTCCCTCTGATCGCTTGCTCCACCCCCCGCCCAAGCCTGACACCTCTGACCCAGGCTTCAGGCCTGGGCAAGGGGACCATCATATCCCCCCAATCCCCGGCTCCGCCCCCCACCCAGGCCTGAAGCCTCTGGCCGAGGCGTCCGGCCTGGGCAGCGGGGACCCGCAGCGGCAGCAGCGCCGTGATCCTCCGCTCTGCCCCTGCCCAGGCCTAACACCTCTGGCCGAAGCATTAGGCCTGGGCAGGGGACCCCCAGCTCCCAGTGGTTGCAGGCTCCGCCCCTGCCCAGGCCTAACGCCCCTGGCCTAGCCATCCGGCCCGGGCAGCGGGGACCCGCAGTGGCAGCGGGGGGCGCCGCCATCGCGCGGGCTCCGCCCCTGCCCCTGCAGGACGCCTCTGGCTGAGGCATCCGGCTCGGGTAGCGGGGACCCGCAGCTGCAGCGGCCCCGCGATCATGGGCTCCGCTTTAGGCACAGGCAAGGGACCCCTAGCTCTCAGGACTGCCAGTTTCGACTGTGCCCAGCTCCCATCGCTGGCTCCACCCCTACTTCCTGCTATCACTGGCCAGGGTGGCAAAGGCGCCTGATTCTCCGATCATGGCTGGGGGGCAGGCCAAAGGTGGCCCCAGGGCCGCCTTTGAACTGCCCCCCACCTCTTAGCTCCCCCCTGGGTTTCCCATCACTGTCAGTGGCAGGGAGCTTCTTCCTGCTTTCCCTTTCGCCTCCCTGCATGTGCCTACATATGCAAATTAGCCGCCATCTTGTTGGCAGTTAACTGCCATCTCAGTTGGCAGTTAATTTGCATATAGCCCTGATTACCCAATGAAAAGGGTAGTGCCGTACGCCAATTACCATTTTTCTCTTTTATTAGTGTAGATTTTGATTTCTCTGAAACTCTTAAAAAAATGATTTTGAAAATATCAGAAGATCACAGACATTCCAGAAAACTGGGATCTTAACCCAGCCAAAGGAATGACATTTCAATTTTTCAATTTTATTTATTATTTTGTTAGCTTTTGTTTTTCTTTTTTGTCGTCCCCCCCCCTTTTTTTTGTTTGTTGTTTTTATTCTTTCTTCCTTCTTTGTTCTTCTTTTTTTGTTGTTTGTTCCTTTATTCCCTACTTCTGTACACATTATTTTTTCAACCACGTGAGCAAAAGACATGTGAGCGGTGCACTCTTGTCCAGGGAGCATTAGCCCCGTGAGCAGCCTGCGTCGAGCCAAAGAGAGGCAGCCTCATGTGGCCTGCCCCTATCCAAGGAGCAGCAGCTGTGTGAGCAGCCCGCTTCCCCGTCCGAAGAGCAGCAACCACATGAGCAGTCTGACCTGTCCGAGGAGCAGCAGCTGAACAAGCATCTTGCCCTTGTCCAAGCAGCAGCAGCCGCACAAGCAGCCTGCCCAATCCAAGGAACAGCAGCTGTGTGCCCATCCGAGGAGCAGCAGTTCTGCAAGTGGCCTGGCCCCATTCGAGGAGCAGCGGCAGCCGAACCCGGTCCAAGAAACAGCAACCACATGAGCAGACCGGCCATATCTGGTGAGTGGCAGCTCTACACAGCATGCACCGGAGGAGCAGAGCCACAACAGCCTGCACCTGTCTGATGAGCAGCAGCCGATACTAGGAGCAGTAGCCCCACAAGCAGCCCACCACAGAGGAACAACAGCAGCATGCAGCCAGCCCCCAATCAAGGTTCAGCGGCCACGTGAGCAGTCCGCCCCAGGTCAAGGAGTAGCAGCTGCGTGCGTAGCCAGCCCCAACCAAGGAACAGCAGCTTCGTGATCAGCACATCCTCTGTCTCAGGAACAGATTCTGTGTGTGAAGCCTCCCCCCACCAGCCAGAGGAGCCACCACAACTGTGAACAGCACCCACCAGAGGAGCTGCTGCCAACTGAGGAGCAGCTGCTACAATAACCGCCAGAGGAGCAACCACAGCCCGAGGAGCCACTGCCACCCAAGGAGCAGTCGCTGAATGACTCAACATCTAGATATGTCGGTGAGATCAAACATGGGTACACAAAGAAACCCCCGAAAGAAAGAGAAGGAGGACTCGCCAGAAAAGCAGCTAAGTGAAACCGAGGCATGCATGACAGAAAAAGAATCCAGATTAAGGGTCCTAGAGTGCATAAACCGGATGAAGGAAAAACTCAACAACTTATGCAAGAAGCAAGAAGAAACAGATAAAAAAAAAACAATAAATTATGTAAGAACCAAGAAGAAATGAAGAGTGATATAGCTGCAATAAAAAACACCATTGAAAGTTTCAACAGTAGACTAGGAGAAGCGGAGGACCAAATTAGCGAATTAGAAGACAGGGAAGCAAAACTCCCAAACTGAATTGCAATTGGCGAAAAAAAATTAAAAGACAGGAGGAGAGCCTAAGGGAGCTATGGAACAACATGAAACGAAACAACATGTGAATAATAGGGGTGCCAGAACAACAGAAAGAGGAACAAGACTTAGAAAACCTATTTGAAGAACTAATATCAGAAAACTTCCCTGAGGTGGGGAAGAAAAAAGAGTCACACAAGCACAGAGAGTCCCAAACAAGGTGACCTTAAAAGACCCACATCAACACACATCATAATTACCATGGCAAATGTTCAGGACAAAGAGAGAATCTTAAAGGCTGCAAGAGAGAGACGGAAAATTACATACAAGGGATCTCCCATTAGATTATCATATGATTTCTCAACTAAACACATCAGGCCAGAAAAGAATGGACGGAAATTTACACAGTGATGCAAAGCAAAGCAATGAATCCAAGAATACACTATCCAGCAAGACTATCATTCAAAATTGAAGGGGAAATAAGAAGCTTCACAGACAAAATAAGGCTAAGGGAGTTTATCAATACCAAGCCAGCAATGCAAGAAATGCTAAAGGGATCAGTGTAAAAAGAAGAAATAAAAAGCTCAGAAAGAAAACACACAGAAAAAATAGAAATGGCTACAAACAAGTACCTTTCAATAATAACTTCAAAGGTAAATGGACTAAATGCTCCAACCAAAAGACATCGAGTGGCTGAATGGATAAAAAAAAACAAACAAACAAAAAAACAAAACAAAAAACAAAAAACATGACCCATACATTTGCTGTCCACAAGAGACTGACCTCAGAATCAGGGACTCACACAGACTGAAAGTGAAGGGATGGAAAAATATCTTTCAGGCAACTGGAAATGAAAATATAACTGGGGTAGCAATACTTATATCTGACAAAATAGACCTCAAAGTAAAGGCCATAATAAGAGATAAGGGAGGCCACTTCATAATACTAAAGGATTGAATATACAGAGGATTTAACCCTGAAAAACATATATGCACTCAATACAGAAGCACCCAAATACATAAAAAAAAAAAAAAAAAAAACTCCTGGAAGATATCAAGGGAGAGACTGACAACAATACAATCATAGTAGGGGACTTTAATACACCACTGACATCACTGGATAAATCCTCTAGACAAAAAAAAAAAATGGTAAAGAAACAGCAATCCTAAATGACTCACTAGATCAGATGGACTTAATTGACATCTTCAGAACATTTCACCCCAAAGCCACGGAATATACGTTCTTCTCAAGTGCTCATCGGACATATTCAAAAACAGACCACATACTGGGTCACAAACAAAGTCTCCCCAAATTCAAGAAGATTGAAATCATACCAAGCATTTCCTCAGACCACAAGGGCATAATACTAGAAATAAACTAGAATAAAAACAACTCAACATTTTCAAACACTTAGAAATAAAAACACTTAGGAGCTGAATAGCATGTTATTAAATATTGATTGGGTTACCAATGAGATCAAAGAAGAAATTAAAAACATCCTGGAAACTACTGACAATGAAAACACAACAATCCAAAACCTATGGCACACAATGAAAGCAGTCCTGAGAGGGAACTTTATAGCTCTACAGGTCTATCTCAACAAACAAGAAAAAATGGTAGTAAATCATCTAAAACTACCTCTCAAAGAATAAGAAAGAGAGCAACAAGGAAAGCCCAGAAGGAGCAAAAGGAAGGAGATAATAAAGATTAGAGCAGAAATACATGACATAGAGACAAAAAAAACAATACAGAAAATCAATGAAACCAAGAGCTTGTTCTTTGAAAGGATAAACAAGATAGTTGAACCTCTAGTCAGGCTCACCAAGAAATAAAGAGAGAGGACCCAAATAAACAAAATCAGAAATGATAATGGCGAAATAACAACAGACCCCAGAGAAATACAAATGATTGTTAAAAAATACTATGGACAACTCCACTCCAACAAACTAGACAACCTGGAGGAAAAGGACATATTCCTAGAAACATACAACATTCCAAAACTCAATCAGGAAGAATCTAAAAATCTCAACAGGCCAATAACTATGGAAGAAATTGAAGAGTCATCAAAAAGCTTCCAGCAAACAAAAGCCCAGGACCACACGGCTTCACAGGGGAGTTTTACCAAACATTCAAGGAAGAACTAAAACCTATCCTCCTCAGACTACTACAAAAAATTAAAGAGGAAGGAACACTTCCAAGCTCATTTTATGAAGCCAGCATCACCCTAATTCCAAAACCAGGTAAAGACAACACAATGAAAGAGAATTACAGGCCAATATCCCTCATGAACATAGATGCCAAAATCCTCAACAAAATCTTGGCAAATCAGATCCAGCAGTACATAAGAGAGATCATACACCATGAACAAGTAGGATTTATCCCAGGGATGCAAGGATGGTACAATATCCGCAAATCAATAAACATGATATACCACATAAACAAATTGAAAGAAAAAAAACACACAGTCATATCAACTGATACAGAAAAAGCATTTGACAAAATTCAACACCCATTTTTGATAAAACCTCTCAGCAAGGTAGGAATAGAAGGATCATACCTCAACATAATAGAAGCCATATATGACAAACCCACAGCCAACAGCATACTCAATGGGCAAAAACTAAAACCATTTCCCCTAAGAACAGGAACAAGACCGGGATGCCCACTCTCACCACTCCTGTTTGACAGTGTACTGGAAGTATTGGCCACTGCAATTAGACAAGAAGAAGAAGAAATAAAAGGCATCCAAATTGGAAAAGAAGAAGTAAAACTGTCTTTATTTGCAGATGATATGATATTATACATAAAAAAACCTAAATACTCCATCAAAAAACTATTAGACTTAATAAATGAATCTGGCAATGTAGCAGGATACAAAATTACTGCCAAGAAGTCTATGGCATTTCTATGCACCAATAGTGAACTTACCGAAAGAGAGACTTAAAAAGCAATCCCATTTACCATCGCACCAAAAAATACTAAGCTACCTAGAAATAAACTTAACTAAAGAGGTAAAAGACCTCTATTCAGAAAATATTCATGTTCTTGGATTGGTAGAATCAACATCATTAAAATGTCCATAATACCCAAAGAAATGTATAAATTCAAGGCACTTTCCATTAAAATACCAATGGCATATTTCACAGACCTAGAACGAACTCTCAAAAAATTCATCTGGAATAAAAAAAGACCCCAAATAGCTGCAGCGATCCTGAGAAAGAACAATGTAGGTGGGATCTCAATACCAGGTATCAAGTTGTATTACAAAGCCACTGTTCTCAAAACTGCCTGGTACTGGCACAAGAACAGACATATAGATCAATGGAATAGAACAGACAGCCCAGAAACGGGCCCGAACCAATATTCTCAATTAATATTTGACAAAGGAGGCAAGAACATACAATGGAGTCCAGATAGTCCCTTCAATAAATGGTGTTGGGACAATTGGACAGATACATGCAAGAAAATGAAACTAGACCGCCAACTTACACCACACACAAAAATAAACTCAACATGGATAAAGGACTTAAATATACGACCAGAAACCATTAGAATATTAGAAGAATCCAAAGGCAACAAAATCTCAGACATATGCCAAAGCAATTTCTTCACCGATACAGTTCCTATGGCATTGGAAACTAAACAGAAAATAAACAAATGGGACTACATCAAAATAAAAAGCTTCTGCACAGCAAAGAAACTATCAACAAAACAACAAGAAAACCCACTGCATGGGAGAACATATTTGCCAATGTTATCACCGATAAGTTTTTAATCTCCAACTAGGGAACTCATACAACTTAATAAAAGGGAGATAATCCAATCAAAAAATTGGCAAAGGACCTAAATAGACACCTTTCAAAAGAGGACATTCAGAAAGCCAAGAGACATATGAAAACATGCTCAAAGTCACTGAAATCATCCGAGTGATGCCAATCAAAACAACAATGAGGTACCACCTCACACCTGTCAGAATGGCTATCATCAACAAATCCACAAAACACAAGTGCTGGAGTGGATGTGGAGAAAAAGGAACACTCGTGCACTGCTGGTGAGAATGCAGACTGGGGCAGCCACTATGGAAGACAGTATGGAGTTTCTCAAAAAACTACAAATGGAACTCCCATTTGACCCTGTGATCCCACTTCTAGGAATATATACCAAGAAACCAGAAACACCAATCAGAAAGGATATATGCACTCCTATGTTCATAGCAGCACAATTCACCATAGGTAAGATCTGGAAACAGCCTAAGTGCCCATCAGTAGATGAATGGGTTAAAAAACTGTGGTACATCTACACGATGGAATACTATGCTGCTGTAAAAAAGAAGGAACTCTTACCATTTGCAACAGAATGGATGGAACTGGAGAGCATTATGCTAAGTGAAATAAGCTGGTCAATGAAGGAAAAATACCACATGATCTCACTCATTTATGGATAATAAAGACCATTATAAACGTATGATCAAAAATAGATACAGAGGCAGAGCTGCCTCAAACAAACTGTCAAACTACAGCGGGAAAGCCGGGGAGGGCTGGGTGGCTGGAGAGGGGTGACAAGAGATCAGCTGAAGGATTTGTATGCATGCATATAAGCATAACCAATGGACATAAGACACTGGGGGTAAGTGAGGCCAGGGGATTGTCAAGGGCGGGAAAAAAAGGAGACATATGTAATACTCTTTATAATACTTTAAGCAATAAAACAATAAAAAATACTAAAATAAAAAATAAAATAAAATAAAATATCAGAGAGGAATGGAGAGGGAGAGATAGAAACATCAACAATGAGAATCATTGATTGGCTGCCTCCTGTACGTCCCTCACTGGGGATCGAGCCAGCAACCTGGGTTATGTGTCCAGACCAGGAATCAAACTGTGACCTTCTGACTCATAGGTCAACACTCAATCACTGAGCCATTCTGGTTGGGCTGAAAACTTTTTGAAATATACAGTAGGTCCTCGGGTTATATCGCGACATAAAGCGATTTTCCCCGTTAAGTCGGAACCCACCTATAGAATCACCTACATCACTCACATGGAGCACATACACAGCAGTAATGAAGTGAAAGAGTAAAAAAAAAAAATAAATAAAGCAAGATAACAATTCCTGACCTTTACTTGTGGCAGATAATAAAAAACAAAGCACATATGTACATATGTCGAAATGACGGAACTTTTTTTTATTAACACTGTAAATGGGAGATAGTGATGTAACCGCAAAACAACATACATCGAGTTCAACGTAACCCGAGGACTGCCTAAATATAATTTGAGTCCAAAACGTTGACTTTTAGATGTGAAATTTAGCAAGCACTCTAACTGTCCTGTGCGCATTCTCAATAGCCATAGTATTCTAGACTTATGTAATATATTAGAGGCCCAGTGCATGAAATTTGTGCACTCAGGGGGTCCCTCAGCCCGGCCAGAACCCTCTCACATTCTGGGAGCCCTCGGGGGATGTCCCACTGATCGCTTCGCGATGCTACAGAGGTGGGAGAGGCTCCCACCACCACCGCTGCGCTCGCCAGCCATGAGCCCTATGGGAGCGCACTGATCACCAGAATGCAGCTTCTGTATTGAGCATCTGTCCCTGGTGGTCAGTGCCCATCATAATGACTGGTCATTCTGCGGTTCAACCATTTGCATATTAGGATTTTATTATATAGAATTCATGTCTCAGATAGTACCAATCCATTTGTTTTTCATTGATAGCACTTTCATTCTTGTTCTGAAAATAATGAGATAGCTCCAATTTTACAAACCTTACCAATCAAGATCTGTTCACTCTTTGGCCCAAGCAAAGGAGATAACATTTTGTCAGAAGTGTAATATACATACGACTTGAGGCTCCATTTGAATTTTGGATTTCCTCTGCTGTTACCTTTTGTCTCCAACTCCTGTCCCAAGGTTTTCTAACAAACCACAGAAGCCCTCACATCCTCACATACAGACCACTGGTCCATAGCATCAGTACCTTATCCACCTTCTTCAGGTCTTGGTCCTTTTGGGTGATATGCATGTATTTCTTTAAAGCATATTCACCACAAACAGATTTGTCTTTCATTTCCTGAGCACTCACTTCTAATTCTTTCTCCATTTCCGTCTTGAAAGACTCTTCAATAATCTGCTGTAAATAGATGACCAGCAAAATAGGAGATACACATATACATTTTAAAAACACATAGTACTATAACTCTGTTTCTTTATGTGACATGTGCATGACAGAAAACTGTTTCATTCGTTGCTACTATCAAAGTGGCACAAATATATCATGTAATGAAGAATAGGAATTACTGTGCCTAAAGTGTCTGTGTTCCAGATCAAATGAGCCAGGAATTCAAGGAACATGATACAGAAGATTAATCTACGTAAGGTCCAGCAGGCATGAGAAGTAGCAGGGTAACCCATCTGCCTGGGACCAGAATCAGGACATAGAAAGTCAAAGACAATGAGGAGGGAGGAGGGCAGGGCAGCCTGAGGAAGCCACCAGATTGGCAGCCACCTCCCCCAGTTTCTTCTGGTCCTAGCCAGCTGACCTTGAAACCCCTTACACAGGGAAGTTCTACAGCAAAGCAGAGTCCATCTCCTTTCCGAGTGTGTTTTCAGGAACATGAGAATGCATGCTCACAGACTTGCAAAGCTCCCTTTTCCTATGAGACTCCTATTATGCCCATGTACAGCCCTTTTCAGTGGGCTTAAGCACAGGAGAGGATTGGGATGCCTGCAGCAAGCTTTTTAAAAGTTACCTACTAGCATGGAGAACTGAGCTATGCTTATTATACCTTTTCTCGATCCAGTTTTTCTAGTTTTCTCCGTTCTCTTTCCAAAGCTTTCTGTTCATTCTGCCTTCTTTCTTCTCTCAGCTTCTGTTCTTTCAGCAGGTTCCATATTCTTTCTTCTTCACTCTCTTCTCTAACTTCTTTCTCATCTGCACCTAAAGAGACAGAAAATAAAGAGCAGAGGCCCAGGGAGACTGCTCAACTCTCAGTTGATTGTGTTGGCCTGCTGATCCATCTTCATGGTCTCGCAGCCTCCAGCCCCACACCTGGCACAGCATCTGCCTTTTACTTTACTTCGATGAAAACAAGTCACCCTTGCCATGAACAACTTCAACTGTCCTCCTGCCACAACACATTTCCTTATCTTCCTCACCCCTTCTTCTGTACTCTGCCCTTCGCAAGCCTTGCATTTCTGCCTCTATCCTCAGTTGTAACTCTCTATTTAGGATTCTAACTTAAACATTAGTCTGTATTTATACAGCAGTTGTATAACTCTTCCCCTAATTCCCACAAAAGCAATCGAGCCTCTCCCGCCCAGAACAGTACAAAATTAGTACAAAACCAGCACCCCGCCCCTGAACCCCCCTAGTCATCTTACCAACATTTCCCACTTGCCCTGGGCCGATCCCTTCCTGGAGTTTTAGCTATTACCTCTGCCCTGATCATTCTCACATCTTTTTCTCTAGCACAGATCTCTCCCCGAGTCTCATCCGCATTTCTGGCCAGTTCCCTACCATCAACACTTGGAAATCCCACAGCATCAGCTTCAGACCTGAAGTTATCATTCCTGTCCCTTTTTATCATGCCTTTCTACACTACATTCACTCATCCACCAGGGCTTACAGGCTCTAACTCCCCCAGATACTGCAATGAGACTACCTCTCACCTTTTACCTGGACAGCTGAGCTGAAATAACCTAATCAATGTGCTCACCCTGACATCAGTCTCTCTGCCTTCAAGCAACCACCATCAGCAGCACCCTTCATTTCCTGAAAAGGAGGCCTGGATTTCTGTTGCTGTCTCTGCTCTGGTGGTGTCCACACCTTCTTTCCAGACTGACCTGAAATAGTACACTACTTCTGCACTGGGAACACTGCACCTCCAGCAGCAGACTCATGCTACCTGGGTATATTTGTGCCTCCCTTGCTCTGTGCTTTGCTTTCAATCTCTCCCTAACCTAATACTCACTTCCTCCCACCTCTCCCACACAACCCCACCACTGAGCAAGCGCCCAGGACCCTGAAAAAAGAGATAAACGAACAGAAGAATATACCATGTTCATGGACTGGTAGAATTAATATCATTAAAATGTGCCTACTATCCAAAGCAATCCTTAGATTCAATGCAATCACTATTAAAATGCCAAGTGCATATTTCACAGATCTAGAAATATGCAAAAAATTTATATTTGCATATAAATTTGAATGTTCTGAACATTCAAATGAGATACAGAACACTGAAAAAGACCCCAAAATAGCCACAACATTCGTTTTTGTTTTTGTGTTTGTTTTTTGTTTTTCGGTATAGCAAAGGCGGAGATTTGTTAAAGAACAAGTACAGACTCCAAAGTAGGGAGGGGGAAAGAGTACCACAGAACAGACTCCCACATAGGGAGGGGGGTAGGGTCCCCTAGCCTCAACATTCTTGAGAAACAGGAACAAATGAGACTACATTGAACTAAAAAAACTTCTGCAAAGCAAAAAAAAATCAGCATCAAAATGAAAAGGGAATCCACTGTATTGGAGCACATATTTGCCAATAATACATATGGTAAGGGGTTAATTTCCAAAACACATAAAGTACTCCTATAATCCACCAAAAGAAAAACAACCCCATTAAATGTGGACAGAAAATCTAAATAGATACTTCTCCAAAGACAACATACAAATGGCAAGAGACATGAAGATAGGCTCAATGTCACTAATTATTAGAGAGATGCAAATTAAAATGACAATGAGGTGCCACTGCAAACCAGCCAGAATAGCAACCATTAATAAGTCATACAATAAGTGCTGGTGAGGTTGTGGATAAGAAGGAACCTTAGCACACTTCTGGCTAAGGAATACAAGATACAGCCACTAAGAAAAACAGTATTCCTAAAGTGACACCTCTCCACCACCACATTTACACAGTATTTTGTACCTGCCTTCTCACAACCACATGAATCTGTTTGTTCTACATCTATTGTTCCAGGCTTTATTTGTCTATTCCCTGTAGCTCAAAGCAAAAGTCCTCACCTGTCACAGGTTTAACTCAATGTCAATCCCACAGATGGCTATGCTTGCCTTTCTCCTCTGGCTCTGGAAGAGCCTAAACTTTTGTAGGCTACACTTTCCCCCCAGCAATGCTAAGAGACAAATTCATAGGTTCACCAAAGGATTTTGAAGGTTTTTGCTAACAGGACAGAAACAACACAGTCATTTCGGACTCATACTCCTGGTCATGAAATTCAAATACCAGAGGAGGCAGTTGATCATTTTCACAGGCAGAAATGCAATCTTCTTCTTGCTTGCAGACCTAAATGCCATCACTTTATCACATGGAATAGCAATCTCAAAATAGAAATGCTGTTTGGTTGCTGACTTTAAACAATAAAGAAGAAAAAAGGACTATATCTTTGCTGTGCATTGCATAACAACATTTCGTTCAACAGACCACATATATGACAGTGGTCCCATCTTCTCTCTATATAAAAGTCCAAGCAACGGTTAAGACTGGCCGGTAGCTATGATGTGCACTGACCACCAGAGGGCAGATGCTCAAGGCAGAATCTGCTCCCTGGTGGTCAGTGTGCTCCCATAGCCAAGCTCCCATGACCAGACAACTTCCCATGGTTGCTCCCGCGACCCCACCCCTGCCAGTAGGCCCCGATCAGGAGTGGACAAGATGGCCCTGTTCACCAGCCAGGCCAAGGGACCCCCCAAAATCATGCACCAGGCCTCTGGTAAGATTATAATGGAGCTGAAAAATCACTACTGTCTAAGTGGTGTGGCTATCACCACATGGTAATGTAATACAATGCATTACTCCCGTGTCTATGGAGATGCTAATGTAAACCAACCCACTGTGCTGCCAGTCATATAAAAGTACAGCACATACAACTACATCTAGTACCTAATACTTAATAAATATAATAAAGGACCATGTCACTGGTTTATGTATTTACTACACTACCCTTTTAATCACTGTTTTATAGTGGTTTTTTTTTTTCTAATGATAAAGAAAAGTGTGCTGTGAAACAGCATCCCATGTTATATGGGCAGCAACTTCATGTACCTCATGTTTATTACATCTCTCGATGGCGTCATTTTCTCCTGTGCTTGATTTAATCTTGTTTTGTACAGTAACATGCTGTATGTGCTTGTACCGGAGGGGCAATAGGCTACCTGGATGTACAGGAGGCTGTACCACCTAGATTTACAAAAGTGCACTCTGATGTTCACACAACAATGAATTCCCGAAGGACACATTTCTTAGAATATATACCTGCTATTAAATGGTGCATGACTGTACTTGGTAGCTACCTAATTAGTATTTCCACTGGACATCTCAAAGATATCAAGTTTTGGATTTTTTCACTTCCCTTTGTATCCAAACGAAGAGGGGAAATGATGATTATAAGAGAATTTTTCAATGATCAATGTAAACATTACTTAAGAATAATTTTAAAAGCCATTGTTATAATTTTCATTCTATCTCTGAGATAGAACACCTATGAACTCAGTTGGTTTCCTTTATTGTATTATTTTTATTTCCTACTCACCCAGGTCTCTGCGAAACAACCTATCACAGCCACTCTTGGGTGGCCACTGCCCCTACTCAGTATCTATCCCATCAGAGGTCTTGGTGATGGCTAGCTGACTGCTGACTTTCCCACTAGAAGCTCCATGAAGAAAGGGCTTGGGTTGTCCCACTGCAGTATGCCCAGCACCCAGCACACAGGAGGTGTTTGTTTTTCTTTTTTCACAATTAAATCAATGAGGTGATATTGGGTGATAGAGTTTTCATATATGAAGTGAAGGTTCTCAATGAAGTCTCGCTGAATGAGTGCTTTACAGGATGGTGTACCCTGGAATCAGTGAGAACAATCCTTTCAAAGTCTTGTTTCCTTTGGCAATTCCTCATCTCCCTGAGTATGCTGACTTGAACCAAGAAACTACTTACAAGAGGCGTTGAACATGATAGTCCCATCCAAACACTGGAAAAACAAGAGGTGGTTTTACTTAAGAAATCTCCTTTCAAGCTTGAGGCTTAAACTCTTTAGTTCAAGGAGAAAAAGATCTGGCTGGAGTATGAGACAAAGCTCTAATCTCCCCCTAGAGCTTTCCTCCCTGATTCCACACAGGGGAGGGAAGTGTGTAAATTAGAGACAGTAAGAAGAAAGAGAAAGTGGGCCAGACAAGTTTGATGACGAGTTTTCCTCCAATGTCATCAGCTCTTCTGAAAACTGAAATATAAAGGTTCTTCTGTCCTTATTTTTTTTTTAAAGACATGAAGGAAACAAAGAATTATTAACATACTACAATCACATTGAAGATGTATATGGGTATTAACCGCCATTTCAATTTTATACTATGATTTCCCAAAATGGAATGGTTTCTGAAGAACTGTCTTAAGCAAAAAGGTAACTGCTTTGTCAGACTATGGACAAATAAGAAAAATACAATCTTCCAAAACTCAATCAGGAAAAATCAGAAAACCTGAATAAGCCAGTAAGTACTGATGGAATTGAAGCAGTAATTAGATAACTTCCAGCAAACAGAAGTCCTGGTCCAGATGGCTTCATAGGGAAGTTTTATCAAACATTCAAAGAAAAACTAATACCTAATCTCCTCAACTATTCCAAATATCCAAGGGAAAGGAACACTTTCTATGAGGACAGCATTACCCTAATCCCAAATCCAGATAAAGCCACTACAAAGAAAGAGAATTATCCCCGATGAATACAGACCCTAAAATCTTCAACATAATTTTAGCAAATGAGATCCAGCAATACATTAAAAAGACCATACATCATGACCAAATGGCATTTATTCTAGGAATGCAAGGCTGGTACAATATCCACAAATCAATAAATGTGATATATCACATTAACAGACTGCAACACTCAAAAATCACATGATCATTTCAATCAATGCAGAAAAAGCATGACAAAATCCAACACCCTTTTTTGATAAAAACTTTCAGTAAAGTAGAAATAGATCATATCTCAACATATTAAAAAGCCATATATTACAAACCTACAGCCAATATCATACTCAATGGCTAAAAACTAAAACCATTTTCCCTAAGAATAGGAAGACAGGGATGCAACATAACAGGATATAAAATTAACACCCAGTAAACTATGGCATTTTTATATACCAATATTGAACGCTCAGAAAGAGAAATAAAAGAACAATCCCAATTAGCACTGCAACAACAACAAAAAATTGAGACTTATGAATAAACTTAACCAAAGTGGTAAAATACCTATACTCAGAAAACCATAGCACATTGAAAAAAGAGGTAGAAGAAGATATAAACTAGAGGAAGAATATACCATGTTCATAGATTGGCAGAAATAAATACCATCAAAATGTCCATACTACCCAAAGCAATCTTTAGGTTCAATGCATACCTATTAAAATACCAATGGCATATTTCACAGACTTAGAAAAATACTCTAAAAATTATACCAATAAAGACCTCAAAAGCTGCAGCAAGCTTGAGAAAGAGAAAAGTTGGAGGAATAACAATACTAGATATCAAGTTATACTAGAAAGCCACTGTAATCAAAATAGCCTGGTACTGGTACAAGTATCGCATACAGAGCAATGGAACAGAACTAAGAACCCAGAAATTGACCCACACCACTATACTAAACTAGTATTTGACAAAGGAGGCAAGAGCATACAATGGAGCAGAGGCAGTCTCTTCAAGAAATGGTGTTGGGATAATTAGACAGATATATGCAAAAACATGAAATAAGACCAACTTACACCATACACAAAATAAACTCAAAATGGATAAAAGACTTAAATTTAAGTTGGGAAACCATAAAAATCCTAGAAGAAATCACGGGCACCAAAATCTCAGCCATCTTACACAGCAACATGTTTATGGATACAGTGCCTAGGGCAAAGGAAACTAGGAAGGAAATAGACAAATGGGGCTACATCAAAATAAAAAGCAGCTGCACAGCAAAAGAAACCATCAAGAAAATAACAAGAGCCCTGACTGGTTTGGCTCAGTGGATAGAGCGTTGACATGTGGACTGAAGGGTCCTAGGTTCGATTCTGGTCAAGGGCATGTACCTTGGTTACAGGCACATCCCCAGTGGGGGGTGTGCAGGAGGCAGCTGATTGGTGTTTCTCTCTCATCGATGTTTCTAACTCTCTATCTCTCTCCCTTCCTCTCTGTAAAAAATCAATAAAAGTATTTTTTTTAAAAGAAAATAACAAGAGAGTCTACTGCATGGGAGAACATATTTGCCAATGATACATCCAATAAGGAGTCAGTTTCCAAAATATATAGAGAACTCATACAATTTAACAAAAACAAGGTAAACAGTCCAATTAAAAAATGGGCAAAGGACATAAATAGACACTTCTCCAAAGAGGACATACAGAAAGCCAAGAGACATATGAAAAAATTCTCAAAGTAACTAATCATCTGGGAAATGCAAATCAAAACAACAATAAGGTACCAGCTCACACCTGTCAGAGTGGCTATCATCAAGAAATCAAATGACAGCTGTTGGCGAGGATGTGGAGAAAAGTACACTGCTGGTGGGAATGCAGACTGGTGTAGCTACTGTGGAAAACAGTATAGTTTCCTCAAAAAATTCAAAATGGAACTCCCATTTGACCCAGTGATCCCACTTCTAGAAATATATTCTAAGAAACCCAATGCACTCATTAGAAAGAATAAATGCACCCCTATGTTCATAGCAGCACAATTTACAGTAGCTGAGATTTGGAATGAGCCTTAAGTGCTCATCAGCAGATGAGTAGATAAAAAAAACTATAGTACACTTACACAATGGAATACTGTGTGGCAGTAAAAAAGAAAGAACTCTTACCATTTGCAACAGCATGGATGGACCTGGAGAACATTATGCTAAGTGAAGTAAGCCAGTCAAAGAAAGATAAGTATCACATGATCTCCCTCATGTGTAGAATCTAATGAACAAAATAAACTGATGAACAAAAATAGACCCAGAGACATAAAAGCATGGAACAGACTGTGAAACCTCAGAGGGAAGTCAGGGGAGGGGAGGTGGGTAGGAAGAGCTCAATCATTGAACTTGTATGCATATATGCATAATGAGTGAACACAAATAATGGGATGGTGAGGGCCTGTGTGTGTGTGGGGGGGGAGGGGGGGGCGGGCGTGTGCCAGGAGCAGGCTGGAAGAGGTCAATGGGGGAAAGAAGGGGACTTCTGTAATAGTTTCAACAATAAAGATTTTTTTTAAAAAAAGCCACTGTTGGGGAAGATTAATGAGAAGCAACTCCTTTAATTTTCTCCTCTTTACATGTTCAAATTTATTTCAGAAATGTATTAACAATGGCAATACTCAACTCTAAGACTTTGAATAATTTATGCTTATAAAGGTCCTCCCTCAATAAATGAAATAACTCACTAGGAACAGGCTGGCATTTAGTAGCTATCATACTATCTGTAGTTACAACCAAGGAAAACTTACTTGGGTAATGAGAGGAGATAGGTCTGGCAGGAGGAGCACCCAAGGCAGTTCCCAAGAGAGGCATGTCACCAGCAGGATGGAGGCCATTCACTTCAAACTGTATCGGCATGTCTGCTGCATCTATAATAGGTACAAATGAGTGTCCCAGGAGTCCTTAACAACAGCAAAAGAAGGCAGGGCAGTATGGGGGTAACTTTGGCTGCGCTCAAGTCTCAGCCAAAGCAACCAAGCCAGATCTTTTCCTACAGAATTAATCCTAAGACTTTCAGCATACCACTTGACAATCTATTTGCTTCTCAAAGTGTTATTACACTTAAAAGAATTAGATTTGTTTCCAAAACTAGATTTATAACCCAACAGGAAAGTGACAGAATTCACCTGACTTGCTGATAATTATATGAACTCCATTTAGATAGTAAAGCCTTAACAAAATTGTTAAAAAGTTAGTTGCAAAGAATTTACCAATTTTACTAAGCTCTTTCATTTAACTGTTCAAAGTAGAGTACTTTCAGATTTGACAATGAAGCTCACAATGCAAAACTACAGATTATATACAAATATAAAGATTTCCTAGGCTAGAGAGAACCTTAGAGCTGACTGACTTCTATATCCTAATTTTATACTTAAGCAGTATGCTCCCAGAGAACAATCTAAGGCAGAGCCAGAGCCAGGCCTCCAGTTTTCAGATAAGGAAGCTAATATACTTCCACCTCCACTCATTCACTAAGAATGAGGTTTCTACATCTGATGCAGTCATCAGAATCTGTATAACTTAAATAACTTAGCATCTTCTTATTCCATAAAAAGAAAAAAAAATTAAGAATCAGGTATTTTAATCTGAGGCAATCCCAAACTTGGTAAATTAAGTTAAGGGTTCACTTGTGAGCTTAGCTCCAACTTTGAAATTATTGGTTATCTTGAAAATTAAAAAAAAGTAACACTCAAATAGACCCATCAAAATCTGTGATATAAAAAAGGTAATACATCTGTATCCATGTTTTTATCACAAAATACAAATGTTGTAATTTTTAAGGCCTTTGATTTAACAATGGATCTATTTCACCAAGACTTAGCTTTCTACATTTTCAACTGTTAAAAACTGGTACTTACATTTAAACTTACGTTCAAAAGATGATCCAAATTCCTCATTATCCTCAAAAGATAGTTCATCCACATTTGAAAATTTATGTCTGTCTTGAACTTCAGTTTGTCTTTGATAAAGACTGGGTTGAAAGAATAAAATTCATGAGTGTGAAGTTGTAATAAGGTAAAACCAAGAGCACAGGGCTATGAAAAGCCTTTGTGACTCTGGAAAAGGCTCTAGAGCGGTGGTTCTCAACCTTCCTAATGCCGCGACCCTTTAATACAGTTCCTCATGTTGTGGTGACCCCCAACCATAAAATTATTTTCGTTGCTACTTCATAACTGTAATTTTGCTACTGTTGAGAATCGTCATGTAAATATCTGATATGCAGGATGTATTTTCATTGTTACAAATTGAACATAATTAAAGCATAGTGATTAATCACAAAAACAATATGTAATTATATATATGTTTTCCGATGGTCTTAGGCGACCCCTGTGAAAGGGTCATTTGACCCCCAAGGGGTCTCGACCCACAGGTTGAGAACCGCTGCTCTAGAGAATGAACTGTGCTCTGTGAAAATGAAAGCTGTCCTGCACTGGGCACGCTCCATGCAACTGGCATCATTCCAAGTAATCAAGACATTAGCTTGGGCACTCTGCAGAACCACCTTACACTGTGAGGCAGGTATTATATTGCTGACAAGAAATAATGTGGCACTCTCAATGCTTTTATATTTTCAAGAACCACAAAACGTTTTTGAAAAGAACAAATTCTGCACAGCATCAGTATGAGTCAGCTGAAGATGCAAAACTACAAGCCCCATGTGCATCCAAGTGCCCTAACTCCCACATGGGTGTGCTGTTTCTCCTCTTGGCTTTATCATGAGAAAGCAATATAAGTAAATGCACATTACACGCATTAGGACCATAATGGACACATGTGGCAGTTTTCAACTCTGTACACTGGGAGTGAATCAAAATATGCAGACAGATGTCCAGCCTGGAGCCCAGAACTAAGGAGTCAGAGTGCCGTCCATATGGATCAAGCACAGACAGGAGTCTCCTATGCGCCTCAATCCCAGCCTGGGTGACCCGCCACCCAACTTCTACATACGCCATTCTACTTCAGCAATCAGACCCTACAACCCACTACCAATTCAGTATTTATCTCAATAGACAAATTAGACTTTTGTTTGGACTAAATGCCCACATATTTTTTAACTGACTTATTTTTTTTGAAGGACTTTAAAATTAAAATGTGTGAAACTACTTCAAGTTTAAAAATAAACTGAATTTGCTTCTGTAGATTTTGTATGTTGCTTTTTTATTTCTATAAACCAAGTCTATTCATAGAACTATGAAAATGCTTACTGCTACCATAGTGCACTGTGTACACATCAGGTTTAGCAAACAAGGAAAAATTAATTATTTGCTAAAAGGAATTTTCCCCAAATAATTCAGATGATTCTTGAAGATTACACATCATCTTACAATCTGATTCTACACTCCACATGGTCTTGAGCGTCACTTTAAAACAACGCAAAGTCAGGGCCATTCAGCTAACCAGACTTGGCTGGGCCAATCAGAATGTGGAACTTACTTGGCTTTCTGCTCCAGAAGGCTTGAGAGTGAATGGATGGAAAGGCTGTGCCTAGATTCAGTTGCTGAAGGCGGGAGCATTCTTTCAGGACAAGGACTGGGAAAAGCAAAGGACTGGGATTGGTCCAGACCTAAAGGGCAAAAGGTATCAGGACAAGAGTATTACAAATTACACAGTGAAAACAGCAACATGGTTCCCAAGGAGTTTAATTTGAAAAGAAATTCTATTATCCTTGCAAATAGTTGAGTATGACGTATAACTGACCCACATTATTAAGGATTCAGCATTAATAATAAAACTAATCAGCAGTAAGGGAAAAGCCATTGATTACCATTCTCTGAACACGTCTGCATGTCAAGCAAAATGCTGAACTTGCTCTAACCCGTTGCCTCCCACAATGTTATGTCACAGGGGAGAAGTCTCTGGTAAGCAGGCAACCATAGGTGCAGTGAGGATGAAGCTACTCAGGCTAAAGATTTCCCAGGTACAGCAAGCATAGACTTCTCCTCCTTCTTGCTCTCTACAGCTCACTCACTCGTACTCAGATAAAAGGACCATGAAAGTCCTGAAACCCCTTCTGCAGAAGCTTACCTAAATGAGTGGAGGCAGACTCTTAGATGCTAGTGGGCTTCTAGCAACAGAATACCGAAGAAAGCTTTTTCTAAGCAATCAATCTCTTGCTCTAGCTCTTTCATTCTTGCCTTGGTGTGATTACAAACTAAAGATCAGAAATGTGGGAGCAAACAACTGTGCTTGTATTTGGATGATTTATGATCCTTGGTGTAACTGTCTCTCCCATCAGCTTTTCCTGTTTGAGATGATTTTTTTCAAGAAATCCCTGCTTGTTTCACCAGTAGGAGACACCATAAATCTGCTGGCAGAATGATGAAACAGAGATGGATTTGGCTGGGGACTAAATGAAAATAATGTGACCAATGAGCAGGAAAAAAAATTCAAATATGCTTGATATTTTTTTTTTAAATGAAGAGTGAGGTATTAATAAGAACAAATATGCACACTAAACAATTTCTGAAGCCAATTCTTATTTATTAGCATTTTTTTTGAGAGCTTTATGTACCAGTTATAACTTCACAGACCTTGTTTTTAGGCCTTTTTTTTAGTCCTCATTTAAAGATGTATTTTCCATTGAAGAGTGAAAGGGAAGAGTAGAGGAATAGGGAGAGAGAAGAGAAACACTGATGTGAGAGACACCTCAACTTGGCCTCCCACATGCACCCCCAACCAAAGATGGTGAGAAAACCCACAACTGA
The DNA here is from genome assembly GCF_964212035.1 of Myotis nattereri. Classification (NCBI taxonomy): domain Eukaryota; kingdom Metazoa; phylum Chordata; class Mammalia; order Chiroptera; family Vespertilionidae; genus Myotis; species Myotis nattereri. Next base: position 13,896,676 of record NC_138094.1, on the reverse strand, counting down.
GGTATATGTGGTTGACAGGAATGGAACCCACCATCTTTTGGTCTGCAAGCCATTGCTCTAACCACTGAACAAAATTAGCCAGAGCTAGGCCTTCCTTCTTAATGCATGATATTATTTCACAACCCACGATCCACAATCATATTCATAAATTTGGTAACAAAGCCTAAGCAGACCTGAATTCACTGTTGATAAACTTTACCTGAACTGATGCAAATCCATTCATTACCTTTATTTATTCTACCCAGCATGGATAGTCACATATTTGACTGCAAACATGGTTCACTAAAGGATGCTGCCCCAGAACTCCCAGGGCTGTGGCAAAACCACTATAGGGCCCAATCTATCTATGCTAATATAAGTTTATGTGGTTGTTAAGCCCTCACGCCGCAATGCCCTCATGCCCATCACATCCATCATCAGGAGGCTGCGTGCACAGGTGGGCGCAGACTTGATGCTGTGTGCACGGAGGTGGGGCCTGGCAGCTAGCTCCACATGGCGTGGCCTGGGGTGCCGCAGTCTTTTTGCATCAAGGGTTCAGGAATTTGGAGAAGGGGCTGACACATAAATGGATACACTGGACAAGAAGTATAAATTTGGAAGGCATGGGGGAAAGCCAGGCGGAAACCAGCTCTCTAGTGGAGTGGCTTGCCGAATTTCTGGACCCATGGCTTTTTATTTACACATTTTGCCCTTTAGCAAAATAAACACACATATCAAAGGTCAGGTTTGATAAACAGGAAAAAATTATCAGGTTAGAGGAACTGCTTTTGGCCTTTCCTCTAGCAGCAGGTAATAATTTGCAGATTTTCAGCCCTGCTGAATATCGAAGCCCATCAGCCTTCTGGTGAACTTCTCGCATTTATTATGACCTGCTGGTCTTAGCTTCTAGCACTGGGGGTCCCGAGGCTTTACATGCCTGCAGGCAGGGACCCTACTCCAGCCTACCTCTTTGGGGCAATTCATCCAGGAGCCTACATCTTTGGGGCGATCTATCGTGGGGCTCCAGAACTGAGAGGGCACAGGCCAGGCTGGGGGGCCCCTTCCGCCTGACTGCAGGAATTTTGTGCACCAGGCCTCTAGTCGATAATAAAAACATAATGTGCTAATTAGACCGGACAGCCGAATGACCTTCCAGACATCCTTCTGGACAACCTTCCAGACAAAGCCACAGCTGCGAGGTCTGAGGCGAGCCACCGAAGGTGAGTGCACAAATTTCATGCATCAGGCCTCTAGTTTTCAGATAAGGGTATGAGGACCTGCAGCCACAACAAGACTAACAACTCTGCTCCTCCCACATTACACCTGGGGAGCTAAGGCTAGGTCATACAGGTAGGGAGGTGTACAGATGCTGGGACTCCCTAAGCAAAACCTGAACATGCATAGCCAGTCTTGTGGCCGCTACTCTCCAGCAATGCCTCCAGGGCAATGCATGTGTTTGAAAAGGTTCCATCCTCAAACTATTCATCTTTCGAGATCACTGTGATTTCAGCTGTGGGCAGTTTAGCAAATAGGCGTGAGAGAAAATAAGGAACAGGGAAGGAGTCAAGAGATAAAAATGAAACTAGCGTGGAAGATGGGAAAAGGAACTGAGGAGGAGTGAGTACAAATAGGAACTGAGGAAGGCTCCAGGCCAGGAAATGTGGAAACCAGTTCAACTGCTAACACACAGAAACTTTCTTTTTGAGCTTTGTATCTCAGCTTCAGTACACCTGTTATGAAGAAGAGGCAGGCAGTATGCATCCTCAGGGCAAACATGCAGTAACATGATAGCAGTAATCCTTCTGAGTATCTGATGTGTTGCAGGCACTCAACTGAGAGCCATCTCATTTTGCCTTCTTCACCATGGCAAAGTAGATATTCATATCCCCATTGCAAATGAGGAAACTGAGGTCCAACTGTAGCTGGAGAAATCACTGGGTCAAATTTTTCCGACTTTAGTGGTAGTGGGTGGCTCTTGCAGTATCTTTAGAAAAAGACTTTTCTAAGACTCCCATGGGAGAATGAATGTATTTTATTGGTGTGTAATTATATTTTCTGGTCTGCAGGGTTCAATGTCCCTTAGCCTAGTCCTGAAAAGAGTGCAGACGGGGCTCCAGCAGAATCAAAGAGTAGGGCCAGTATCCAGAGTGTCCATTCCATGGTGGAGCAGGGCATGATTTAGTGTCAGGCTACATTTAGTACATCAGTACACTGTGTGAAGTCTACATGGCTGTGGGTCACAGGGTGAGTAGAGGGAGGTAAGAACACCATAAGCTGGGAATCTGAGGTGAGCAGCGAGAGAGAGGGGCTTCTTTGTTCAGGAGCTTAAAAATTAAATATTCCTGTACTTGCGGTGGCATGCCTATTTCTGGCTCCTGACTTATTCCCTGGTGTGACTGACTAACAGATAAGCAACATCACACGTCATGCAGACCTCACTAGGCATGGGTCCATTGTCTAGTGCCTTCCCACAGTGATCTTTAGGTAATAAACTTGGAGACTATTAACTGCAATTCCCTGGCAAAGCTGTATAAATGGCATGTCTCTATTACCTAATCTTCCTTTTACTCCTTCCCTGTTAATAACCAGGTTATTATAATGGTTATCACAAAGAAGTTAAATGTGTCCAACCAAGGTTAATCAGTAACTTCAAAATTGAGGTGCAAAAACATAAACATTGTATATAATCAATGTGATATATACTAACCTCTATCTAAAGCAACTGAATGACAGGTCCACCAGTCGCTCTGACATGTACTGATACCAGGGGGCAGACACTCAACGCAGGAGCTGCCCCCTGGTGGTGAGTGCGCTCCCACAGGGGGAGTGCCGCTCTGCTGACTGACCTGTTCCTGGAGGCCCACCAGCCAGCAGCAGTAGCCACTCACTCCCTCAGTAGTCCTGCAGGTCCAATCTCTAGAGAACAGGCCAGGCACCAACAGACCAGTACCACTAGCACAGGGCCACTAGCCTCCTGAAAGTTGGCCTCAGGCACCGCAGCTGCTTCCCCTCCCTAGACACTCTGCAAGGAAGAAATCTTGACAATCCCTGCGAACGTCAGGGACAGATCTGGATCCTGGGCAGGCAAGGGCATCCCACCACCTGCCCAAAGGGCAGATTGCGTTCTCCCCCCACCTCCCCTCCATCCCATACCCTTTGGGACAGGCGCCAGATGCAGGCAAGCGCCACTGCAGCAGACGAGCTTCTCCTGATCAGGACTGACTGGGCGTGAGCCTGCGGCAGGTGCAGCAGGATCAGGATGAGCGAGAGTGGTAGGCAGTAGCAGCAGGTGGCGCTGGACTGCCAGTTTCAGCACAATCCCCACAGGCCACACTGAGGGACCCCACCCATGCACAAATTCATGCACCAGGCCTCTAGAGTGACATAAGTCACCCTGCTTCTCACATATTTTACTCATCTCTCAAGGAACACGTAAAAACCCTGAAGGGTCAGATTGATCTTATTATCAAGGTAACAAATATAAAAGAAAAACGAAGGTCCATGAATTTGGGAACCTCTGTGCCATTACACCTTTCTTATTTGGGGTACAAGGCTCTTCCAAGCCAAAGGAACCTATAAAAGCAAGTCACGTTAGCTGATGACTGACTGGTTGGTATTCCTGAAATGGACAGAGTTTTTACTTCTAAGATGACATATTTCTATGGCTTTTCCCCTACTATGAGAATTACTGAAACTTCAGTAATGATCATTACATTTCCATATATACTGGAAGTTTTACACATACACATTTGTAAGTTAAAAATCTCTCTAACCTGTCTCAATCTGCTTCAGTTGCAATTTTAAATCAGCCACCTGCATAGTTAACCTCCTTACAGAAGCATCATAATTTAATATCTGGGCCTTCAGCTTTGCAGAATGCTCAACCTGAAAAGATTTAAAGAAGGGAAGAAATCAATGTAAAAGAAATCCCAGTTCACTTCAAAAGGAACAAGTCTTTTATAGGGCTTATTCTCTTTTCCATTTTGCCCATTCTGAGCAGCTTCATGCCTGTGGTCCACAGGTCCCTAGAAAACAATAGAGCACACAAACAAGTTTGCCACCTCCATTTGCACTCATCTCTAAGAACAGTTCTATAAGGTATGAGGCAGACACCAGAGTGTCAACAATTCTAAGTCACAGGGCAAGAATCAAGAGTCATTACTAGAGGGCACAACCGAGACTGGGACAATTTTTGTTTATGAGTGCGCTTTCCTTGGGATTTTATTACTGTTATAAATATAGTTATATCATCACCCAAGAATTTCTCAGGTGAGAAGGTTACCTTAGAATAGTGGGGGGATAATTTTTGATGTTAAAACCAATCTGATTTACACTGGTGTGACACACACCAAGCTTACATGTGTACACAGTGGATCAGACTAACACCCGACCAAATAAAGATCAGTACTCACTTCACTTTGCAGCTGTCTCTGCAGAGCCTCCTTGTGAGTTTCAAACTTCTTATGCCCTAACACGAAAGCAGCTCCTGCTTCCTTCAACTGTTTCTGCAAATTTACCAGTTCAGGAGGTGGTTGAGCTATAACGAAGAAGGTAAAAAAGCCTAGTGATTATCAACAGTAAGTTTTCCCATCTCACTTAGCAAAAGCAGCTAAAGATATTTTAAATTGTTCTTTCTTTTCTTTGTACACATGTAGTTAATACCATATTAATTCTATGGAATGGACTAAGAGCACAAATTTCAGAAGAGTTTAATGCATGCAGAGGCAAACTTCACTACTCTTTTCTAATGCAAATGAAAGAAATTCTTTCAAATCCTTTAACTAACCTGAAAGCCCACCTCTTTCCTCTATCACACACAGGAGGCATAAAAGGAGTTCTCCATCAAAACCTGTTAAGTACCCCTAGGTCTAATCTGATCTGTGCACCAGTCAGCAACACTCAGGGTTCAAGCAGACATCAGATGGAGTTCCACCATTTCAGTCACTGAAGAACCACTAAAGGGTGATTCATGTAGGTTAGCCACTAAGGGTGGTATAGTTCTCTGGGCTAGTAATCGGGCCATGCTGTTAACTCCGTGGGCCCAAAGTAGGAGTGGGGAAACTTACTTCTGCCAAGGGCCATTGGGATATTTATTTTTAGTTAGTTATTTATTTTTAAATATATTTTATTGATTTTTTACAGAGGGGAAGGAGAGAGATAGAGAGCCAGAAACATCGATGAGAGAGAAACATCGATCAGCTGCCTCCTGCACATCCCCCATTGGGGATGTGCCCGCAACCCAGGCACATGCCCTTGACCGGAATCGAACCTGGGACCCTTCAGTCTGCAGGCCGACGCTCCATCCACTGAGCCAAACCGGTTTTGACATGGATATTTATAACATCATTTGCAGGTCATACAAAATTATCAACTTAATTAGCCTCCTATATTTGGTCAAACATTTAATTAACTCACCCCTAATGCCTTGGCAGGGCCAGATCAAAAGATTTTATGGGTCTTCTATAGCCTGTGGGCAGGACAGTCTCCACACTTGGCCTAAACCATCAGGGAGGGAAGAATTCCCAGAATTGGGAGAGAAAGATCTGGCACAGGCACAGAGCAATGGTGAGAGGTCATCCTGTAAGCACTGGATCTTGCCTTGCTGAGAGGCACAGGGCCAGCCCACAGCCAATATATACAGTGGGGGTGAGGATGCAATGGTGGAGAGGGAATAATAACCTCAACCTCACTCTCATTCCTCCTTCTCAATGGCCAAATCTGAGCAGCAGAAAGTGAGGGGAGATTTGTACAACCCAGAAGGCAGATTTGTAGTTTAAAGATACTTCTTAGTGACACTAATAATATACTATAGTAATAGCAAGCAAAAAAGGAAGTAACTTCAAATTGAGAATCTTAATTTTATAAAAATTTTCCTGATTGAAGCCTTCCTTACAGATACAAAGCATAGTGTCATAATATTAAGCTAATATGAATTACAAAGACATGCAAATCAGGAAAAAGACATACGGTTAAAAAGATGCAAGTTTTCATTTCTGCTCTCTTCCAGTTGTTGTTTAAGTAATTTATTTTGAGCCTGAAGCTCTAATTTCTCTTCTTTTAGAAGCGAATAGCCACTCATCTCTTTCATCTCTTCATTCAGCAGGTGGTTTTGCTTGGTTATTGCCAAGAACTGGGCCTTGAGAGATTCGAGTTCAAGCTGGAATTGAAAAAAAACTTGCATTTGAACAGTTACTGCAGTACTTCTTATGCAAAAACTGGCAGGCTGCTATAAACTGGGTGTCATAGTAAGTAAGGTCACTGGACAGAGGACTCATTCTCTGCAGTAAGAAGAACCTGATTCCAACATGGAAGCTTATCTTTGCCCTAGAAGGGGCGGGGGAAGTTCATCCAACCTTATACTTATGCAGAACCCTGGCCTACAAAGCAAGTGCTTCAGATTAAGTTTGTTGCCCATTTTCCAGATACAACTAAGGTCCCAATAGCAATCACAGACTGCAGCAATGTTTATAAAAATGAAAAGCTGAGCTATCACAAACATGCTGTGGTGCTTTCCTTTTTTTATACATTTCATGTTTACATACAAAAGTCTACAATGTTCTCAAATAAATAGATCATTACAGCTGCAAAAATACATTTTATGTGCAGGATATATCCAGGTACATCAAGTTCCAGCTCTGTCCTTCAGAGAGCACACGTGATGAACAGCAAGAAAATAAATGGCATGTGAAAAACACATCTCATTCTGTTTTATCCTGTAAGATCCCAATGTAATGACAGGAATGTTCACCTTCTGCTGATGGGAAGGAAGGAGAGGCTAAGGCAGAAACTAAAAGCACTGGCCACCTGCTATGGGCTAGGCACATAGGTCAGCTCACCACGGAACCTCAACCACCCCAATGATTAAGGAACTTGTTCCAGGCAACAAGCAGGAAGGACTAAAAGGAAGAACTACTAAATTAACTTAAGTTGGGCCTTCTTAGTCATAAAATAAACAGTCTAAACACATCAAGCTAAATAATGTATGGCTGAAGCTAAAATTTCATCTACTGCCTTGAAGTTTTATCGACTTCAAAAAACAATAGGCTTAGCAATTACCTCAAGTTCTTTCACACGAGTTGCAGAATGATTGCATTCTTCTTCCTGTTTTGAATTGGTAGCCATGGACTGCTCTTGCAAAAGAATAGGTTTTTCTGAAAGAGAAAGCCAACCAATTTAAGATGTTTTTCTAGTGAATAAAAACTCATTTAAGAATTTATGTACAATGTCAGACCTAATGACGATTATTTCATCATCTAAAATAGCAGGTGTCATAGTCAAAAATCAGTAGGGAAAGTAAGAAATAAGTCCTATTACCCAACAGGTGATGGGAAGTCTTAATGGTCACATATATTGTGAACTTTCTTCCACTACACATACCAACCAGTTGCACCAGCTGCTCAGAGCCCTCATACCCAAAGATCTGAATTTCCTTAAATACAAAGATTTGTCTTATGATTTTAGTGTCTATTTCATCATTTTCACTTCATTCAATATGAGTCTTTGCAGATATATCATTAAAAAAAAATTAGCTGACTACATGATGGTACTAATTCCTAAGAAGTATTAGTCTAGTTTTCACAAGATAGTCACAGAGGAGCAGCCACACACTGGGTGACCTTATGGGTCTTTATCAAGTACCCAGCTCTGGTTCCTTTGAAATTTCTACTTAAGTTCACTTCTTTTCATAGACAAGTTTCTACAAATATACTGAGACATAAAATATCAAGAGATTGAAAAATTATTCAACTTTCCTACTCCTGGGTTAGTTATAAAACAGTTTAGGAAGTTATATGTCAGGTAAAAATATCATGAGGCATAAACATATGTTACAAGTAAAAGAAATAAGGAAACAGGTCACAGGGAATGGAGAAGTTAAAATTTTCCATAAGTAAAAAATGAAGTCTCTCATGCTTAAAACCACAATGAGATATCACCTCCCACCTGTTAGAACAGCTATCATCAATAAATGGATAAATACGCCGAAACCGGTTTGGCTCAGTGGATAGAGCGTCGGCCTGCGGACTGAAAGGTCCCAGGTTCGATTCCGGTCAAGGGCATGTACCTGGGTTGCGGGCATATCCCCGGTGGGAGATGTGCAGGAGGCAGCTGATCGATGTTTCTCTCTCATCGATGTTTCTAACTCTCTATCTCTCTCCCTTCCTCTCTGTAAAAAATCAATAAAATATATTAAATAAATAAATAAATAAATGGATAAATAACAAGTGCTGGCCAAGATGTGGAAAAAAGAGAACCCTCATACACTGTTGGTGGGAATGCAGATTGGTGCAGCCACTATGGAAAAACAGTGTGAAGTCACTCTCCCCACCCCCACCCCCCAAAAAATAATAATAATAAGTGCGGCCATATGTTCTAATAATTCTACTTCTCAGTATATGTAAAAAACAACAACATGCCAATTTGAAAAGACATACATGTGCACCCACATGTTCACTGCACCATTACTAGTAACAGACAAGATTTGGAAGCAACCTAGACTACCATCAATAAATGAATGTGTGGATACAGAAGATGTGATATATTACTCAGCCACTGAAATGAATAAAATCTTGCCACCTGTGACAACATGGATGAATCTAAAGGATATTATGATGAAATAAGTTACAGAGAAAAACAAATACCTTATGATTTAACTTACATGTGGAATCTTAAGAAATAAAAATAAAACAAAACAGACAGGCCCATAAATATAGATAACAAGCAAGTGGTGGTGAAAGGGGAGGGAGGAAAGTAGATGGGGGAAGAAAAACCTCCTGAATACCCTACCTCTCTCAGGTTAAGGTCATTTTTGATACGTAAAATTAAAAGAACAAAATAATGATTAATTTTGTAGTAAGAGTAAAATGTAAGCTACACACACACATATAAATTTAGAACAGGCCCAATTTAGGAAGCTAATAACCTATACCAGAAATTTACAAATGCAGCTTTCTTCTCCACAAGAATCACCTTTATTCTTCCTGTCCTCTTCACCCAGTCTGTTAGATCTATCGATGTAGTCATCCTTTAGCTCAAGTTGATACCTGAGAATTAGAATGACCAGAATGATTTTCTTGTCACTTTCCTGAACAGATTCCTATCAATGTATGGGTTTCTGTGGCACCCGGGCACCTAAGGGCATGAACATGGCCATGCATAACTTCAAGGACTATCAGTACCAAAGCCCAGAGATGCAAATTCTGAATATAAAACCTGCTACAATCCTTTAATTTGGTCCCCAAAACTCGTTATTGTGAGGTTATTGAGAACAATTATTCCATGGTAGTCTGGATTGGCACACAAAAGTAAATTAAGTTCAATTTACACTGGTACAACTGACTCTAAATCCCAAGAACAAGAAGTCAGTCACATCCACCTGCCTTGCCTTGCACCCCATCCCCACCCCAAAGAACTTTTGCCCTCAAGGGCTGGGCATAGGGTTCGGGGCCAACTTCGACCACCCTCATATCTGGGTTAGCAATACCAAAAGCACACTTTCAAGTTTTACTTATCTCCACCAACTGCCACTAGCAGACGTTTCAGTTGAGAGAGATGGTGAGTATCCTGTGAATTCCCACCCTTGCTCAAGTCATAGAGGATACCCAAACCAGACAACATCAAACAGTACATGATCTGCGAAGCAGTGGGAAAATTAACATACACATTTACTCATTCATTTATTCCTAAGGGTTTAACAACTACAGACATGTCAGCACTTGCTATTACATTCGAGAAGCTGACATACTATATGTATGTCATCATTTCAAAATCTATACATGGAAAGGTACTATATTTTAATTAGAATTCTTTTAAAGAATAAGCTCAGTACTATGTAATGTAAGTACTATGTAATGTAATCTCATGACAAATTACGGGCAAGGCAGTAAAAAGAGACCACTTATTAAGACATACCAAAAGTTAGTTGAGTCATCTCTTCACCACAAATTCATTTACTCAATGAATATTATATGAACACCTGTGTGCTAGACACTACACTGAGCACTGTAGAGAAAAGTTACCATATGGGCTTGATGTCTGCACTGAGTAGTTAATCACTGCAACACATTAAAACTCAGATTATAGGGAAGTCATAGTAACCATAGTTATCATATTTTCCTTTTCCTGTATAATTTTTTTGCTCCATTGTTAATTTCCATTTATTTCTTTTGATTCTGGCTTTGCAGAATCTTGAAGGAATACAGGGCACATGTTACCTGATAAGCACTAAAACCACTAGGCAGAATAATTTATAAATTGATAGATACCTCCATCGTAGTGGCAAGTATGAGGCGGGAGAGGAAAAGAGAACTAAAAGGGATTATAATTCCAGCCCTGGTCAGCCTGATTCAGATGGTTGAAGCACTGTCCAGTGCATTGGAAGGTCATGGGATCAATTCCTGATCAGGGCACATACAGGAGGCAACAGATCAATATTTCTCTCTCATGCTGATTTTTATCTGTCTCTCTCCTTTCCTCCCTAAAATTATTTTTTTTTTTTAAAAAAAGTGAATTTTTAAAAAGTTGATCAACCTGTGGGTCGCGACCCCTTTGGTGGTTGAACGACCCTTTCACAGGGGTCGCCTAAGACCATCCTGCATAACAGCTATTTACATTACGATTCATAACAGTAGCAACATTACAGTTATGCAGTAGCAACGAACATAATTTTATGGTTGGGTCACAACATGAGAAACCGTATTTAAAAGGTCAGAAGGTTGAGAACAACTGCCTTAGATCAACCACTTTTATAGTTTATCTACAATGTGAGCTGAGCAACTCACAATGTGCCATAAAATGAAAGCAAATCACAGACCCTCAATACATGTTAGAAAAGCTATGAGTAAGAAAGAGCAGAGGATGCTATTCCCTATACTGTAACTCTGTAAAATTATCTTAAATATTCATGGGAAAGGCTTGACTGTCAATAAAAAACACGTAGTTTTTTAAACACTATCACCATAAAATGTTAAGTCTTATCTACTTCACTAGTATTGCTGTGTTTCCATCAACTTATTCCAAATCTATTACTTGTTTAAGAACACCAGACAATTTCTTTAGAATTTCATTCTTGAGCTTTTGGTCACAGGTCTCCTCCATGCTCTTTATATTCAGGATCCTGTCTCCTAAGTGCATCAGCCACACTTTTATGATTTTCTTCTGTAGCCTCTGATATTAGCAAAAATATAAAAAGCAAAAAAAATAAAACTGTAATTGCTGAAGTAAAGACTTTAGGAGAAAAAAATAACATAATTTTAGCTCCACAAGCTAAAACTGTTATGTGACTGTCACTGCTGGGAAGTAACTGGAAAGAGCTGGAGTTCTCCATCTATTTTATGAACTGACCAAGTTATGTGGGATCTGAAGTAGCAGATGGAGCAGCATGGTACACCAGGCTGCAGGGAGTGTGCAAGTTTCAAGACCAAAGTGCTTTTCATAGAAGATGATGAACACTTAAAAAATGATTGCAGGTAATAAATGGCCATAATAAATTCAGAGAAAAGCTACATACCAAACTTAAGTTAGTGTACTTTTGCTTTAGTACTTATTACTTCAGTAAGATTATTTCTGTGAGGTTTAACTGATCAGCCCATAGGTATGAAAGACAAAAGATTTGTTTCTGATATTTAATAATCTAGTGATTGAATACTGAAGAGTGCTGAACAATAGAAAAAGATAGATAGGTCAATCAGAACTTCCAAATACTGAAGAATGGAATGGTCTTCCCTTTGATCGAGCCAGGTAAGTGCTAGGGAATGCTGACCATTCCAAGCAAAGGATAAAAGCTCTATGTGTTAGCACCCTCTGCTGACTAACATGTAAAGCAAAGGAGCAGTAAACAATACTTATTAGCTTACTAGATGCCTGGTGCACAAATTCATGAATGGCAGGGGTCCCTCCACCTGGCTGATCACGGTGGTCTCACACAGTCCTGATCTTCTCACCCAGTCCCAATTGGGGCTGGGGTGGGATCACAGGAGGGCTCCAGGGCAAGTCTGGTCCTGTCTTGCCTGGTCCTGATGGGCCCCACCCCAGCAGCAAGCAACTTACTGGTTGGAACATCTGCCCCCGGGTGGTCAGTGCAAGTCGTAGCGACCAGTCAGTTGACCACTCGGTCAGACACTTAGCATATCATGCCTTTATATATATAGGTTGTAACTCACAGCACAGAATGTTCAGCATGAACTTTCCCCTGCCCCTGGTCTTGGAGACCGCATGTTCTTCTAAGGCTCTGCTCACCAAATTCAGCTGCCACATGAAGTAAATTGCATTGTGTGCGTGGAAACCCTTTGTAGGCTCCATTGCTGTGTCTTTACTTCGTTGCAGTTCCAATTACTCCAACATAAAGACAGACACCCTCATTATCAGGTAACACCATCATGGTAAGACCCCTGCTCAGCCTACTGCAGTGGTTTTTAAATAGGCCATGGGTCGCCCCAGATGGTTTGGTAGAGTAGGTACAGCCGCAGCCTGCGAACTAAAGGGTCCTAGGTTTGGTTCCGGTCAAAGACACATTCCTGGATTGCGGGCTTAATCCCCAGTATGGAGCACATGCAGGAGGCGATGGATTCTCTCTCATCATTGATGTTTCTCTCTCTCTCTCTCACTCTGCCTTCCTCTCTGAAATCAATAAAAATAGTAAGTAGGCCATTAATCAAACGTTGCTGCTCTCCATCCAGTCCCCTCAAACCCTCTTTTGTCTTTGACCCTCCCCACACACACACTCTGCTGCGGTCTGTAAAATGGGGTCAGGATTTCTACTTCAACCAAGGGCAAAGCTTCCACATGGACCTCCTTCCCCGACTGTCTTTGCCCCCAGTCCTGTGTGGTTTCTCCCTCCTTCCCCTCCATCTAACTTGGTGGGCCCTGCTCTGCCCCCTCCTCATGTGACCTTCTGTCCGCAGCCTCCCACTTTCTCCTCTGGGGGCAGAGCTCTCCAAAGGCTGTGTGGGAATGGAGTGGGCTGTGCAGAGTGGGGTGGGGCAGACAAGGCAGTACAGGGTGTGCAGTGGTGGAGAGCTCTGTGGGCCAAGTCCAACCTTTGGAGAAGAGCTGGGGTGACAGGTCACCGGGAGGAGGAGGGAGGGATGTAGACCTTGTCCCGTGGGAGAGGCACTGGGTTCCTGGGCTGTCCCCACACAGCAGCTTTTCTAGGCCCCTGCACAGCTATCATCCTCCACCTCTTGCTGCCTCCGCCTCAAGTTTTGGACTCAGTTTCTTTGACTCAGCCCCACCCCCGTCTCAGCTGCGTTCCAGGAGCCTGAGGCTGCACGTTGGCTTTGGGCAGCTATGCCTGGCCTGCCCCCTATAATGGTGTTACCCACTCTCCTGGAGTAGTTAGTGAAACTTAAATAAATATAAGCAGCTCTGAAGATTATAAATTGAGCACTGAGAAGGCCACAGGCTGCGGAGGGCTGCATAGTCCAGGCTCTCAGCATAGAAGCCTCCCCAGCCACCCGGTCCCTGCTGGCTCCCGCCCCCACCTGCCTCTGCCCAGGGCTCAAGACAAACCCCAGGAACTTCCTGACAGCTCTCACCTCACATCTCACTTTCCAGTCCAGCCCACCAGTGCCCACAGCAAGCTAACCTACTGGTCCGAGCGTCTGCCCCCTGGTGGTCAGTGCACGTCATAGTGACTGATCGACTGATCCAGTGGTCAAACTCACAGTGGAACTCCAGTAGAGGGAATAATTTGCATATTAGGCTTTTATTACGTAAGATATCAGCGATTTTCAACCTTATTTATCTCTGACACACATAAACTACTAAAATTCTGCAGCATGCCAAAAATATATTTGCCCATTTAAAAAAAACACAACAGGTATATTTTTGAATCGTTCACAATGAACCGCTATTTTGTGTTGACTGTTGTCTTTTTTTTTTTTATTTGAAAATCTAAGGAAAAAGAGGTTAATGCCCTTGACTACAGTCAGGTATGTCATGTTTTATATATTCTTGCAGCACACCAGTTGAAAATCGATGGCTTATTTGTCACTTTCCTTTTCTGTCATGATCAATTTACCACTTCAGTACTGCTTAGAACAGAGTAATGTAGCAGAGATGAAAAATAAAATGAATTAAAGCCTATATAAATGATCTAACCACATTAATGAAGACCAGGGCAAATCCACTAAGGAAGTAAGAGTCAACTAACAGTAGAACCTAATGGAAATGAAACCTGTTTCATAAACTAGACTGGTGAGCTTGCCATTAATGGCAGGTACAATGTGAAGAATTAAATAGTGGTGAGCACTTAGTACACACACATCCATCACCCAGTACAAATCAAGTCAGAGCCACTGCATTGAGTTACTACATGCACATGGAACCGTTAGATCTCAATGACTAAACGTAAGTGTGTGACTGAACATAATTTGTTAACAGTTGTTAGTTTCTTCAAAGTACTGGTCTGGTTTTACTGTAGCCTGATGATGGTGTCTCACTGCTTTTCATCCCAATAACTAATATTTCAAAAGCAAAATCCTAGTCTTTGTTTCTCTCAACTTATGCCTTTTAAAACTAGCCGAATGTACCTTTACAAGCAAGAACTCTACTTGGCAATTAGCATTAGAATAATTAGTAGTATTTGTTTTAAACTCACAGACTCTGAATAGTCAAAATGAAAACATTACTTACAAATCAAAAGCTTCAAGTCTTTGCTTCAGTTCTGCTTCTCTGCCTCTTAGGAAATCGGTATCTTTCAGTAGAAGCTGTATTTGAGCATAAAGTTCTTTTGTTTCCATCTGTAGAGGAAAGCATTAATTGTAGCAAGCAAGCTGAGGAAAATAAGACAGGTTTGAACTAATGGACTGCTTCCTACATTCCAGAGAACAAAGTACAGACATTTAGAGGAACAATTTCACTTTTAAAACATTCCATCTCAAGGTATGCATTTTGCCTATTCTAGTTACACAAGAATTTACCTCCTAGTCCAGGGGTGGGCAAACTTTTGGACGCGAGGGCCACAATGGGTTCTTAAACTGGTCCGGAGGGCCGGAACAAAAGCATGGATGGAGTGTGTGTGTGAACTAATATAAATTCAAAGTAAACATTATTACATAAAAGCGTACGGTCTTTTTTTCTTTTAGTTTTATTCATTTCAAACGGGCCGGATCCGGCCCGCGGGCCGTAGTTTGCCCATGGCTTCCCTAGCCCAATGACTGTTACGCTATATTACCCTAATATCCCTTGTGCAGAATATCCTGACACTTCCTTAACATTTTTGTAAGTTCTCCAGAAAAAAAAACACAAAAAACAAAATGGGGGAACTTAACAAAGTAGAATCCCCATGGTTCAATAGTCGTCTGAAAGTTTCAATTCATGGGCGGTTCTGACTCAGAATGAACAAGCTGGAAGGAAACTGTGAAAAATAGATCACACTTACATTTGTGTGTTCACTGAGCAAGGATTTACTGAATATCATGTCAAAAAGCACAGTGAGCTGGATATGAAAAGATGAACAGCTATAGTCCCCGTCTTTTAAAAAAATCACAATTTACTGAGGGAGAGAGAAATAATACTACAATGTGATAATTTCACAACCAGAGTCCAGTCTCCACGGCAGGAATGATGCCTAAATGAGTCTATCAATGGGATTCAGGGAAGGCGTCACCAGGAAGCATCATTGAAGCTAAAGTTTGAAGGACAGGACAGTTTTATCAGGGAGAGAAGGGGGTGAACAGTCGGGTGGCAGAGTAAAAGTATGGTGCCTTTTATGAGGATGCCAAGCTTCTCCAGTGCCTTCAGAGAATCTGACTGAATGGAGACAGGCTGTCAACTGGTTGATCTGATCTAGTCAGTCACTCATTTTAAGGTTCAAAGTGTTAGTCTGAACACAACCCATCATCTCAAAGACCAGTGCTTCCATTTATTTTTATAGCTAAAATTAACCCAATTCCCAGAAATGCCAGAAAAAATTGGAGAGGGGGTGTGGTCACCATTAATAACTGGGTTTTACTGAGAAGCTCCAAGAAAGGTTGACACTGGGAGAAAGCCTTTTAACTTCAACCATCTCCTGGTATCAGTAGTCCTGGCTGAGGAAACCATGACCCCAACCTAGTTAGGTCTGACAACCCTTGGGAAAGGAACTGTTTTTCCAAAAGAAACAATCCAATCTCTTTTGCTGGCATGCACTCCCCACCATTCCTCAACCTCTTCATGTCCTGTCCAGTCATTTTCTGGGTGACAAGATCAAATGGCCACATGGATGACACTTATAAGCCCCAGACCCTTCTACTGCAGGGACCTTTTCCTTTGCTCAGATGGAAGCACATTGCATTTGGTTTCCAACTTCACCTAGAACCCCAACCTGCAACTCTGTCCTGTTGGTCCACCCTTATTCTTCCATCTGTCTGTATCCCCAGACTTACTCCTTGATGTCTGAGACTGCCACGTAGCTCTCCCTTCTCTCCTGGATTATTAGTCATCCACACTCTGCTCTGGTTCCGCTCACCATCATGCTGAACCCCAATGTCTTCAATTAAACAGGCTGCCTTTCTCAAATGAAATAAATTCAGCTCTATAAAGCTACACTCCTCAACTACGACCATTTTTCTGCCCTCATTGACCTTCCAAATCCTCCCAAGAGCTGCAACAGAACAATCACCTACAACAAGCATGTCAAACGCATGGCCCACAGGCCGCACGTGGCCCACAATGAATATTTTTGTGGCTCAGCGAATATAACAGTATGTAGCGTTTTAATAAAAATTTCGTAACCTGATTTTTACAATAACCTGTTTTACATAATTATTAATTACTAACTACATTTGCTAATGACTGATTATAATTGTGTTGCATTCATTTCCCTTATGTGCCTTATGCGCAGGAGTGCCATTTCTCTCCATTAATACTAGCAGACAATATTTTAGCACCCGATGGCCACATCATTAGTCTTGTACTGACTTGTTTGGTATGTGCAACAGGAAATACTTTGCTTTTGGAGAATGAGAAAAGTAGGTTTATTTGCATTGTGCTTATTAATCTGTCCAGTTATTCAGTGTCTGGGAAGTTAATGTTCAATGCAAAATACTGATTTTTATTAAAACGTTCTATTATTTTTTGTTAACGATTACTCATTTATTTCAGCCCTTTGTATTCAGCATGTCTTTACCGAAATAAACCTTCTATGAAAATTGAAGCTTTTGTTTTGCAGCCCACATAAACTTGGTTCGTGTTAGTGTTTGAAATTCTTCACCTACATGCACTTGGTCTGGTCTACTTCAATTCCAGGTTGCCCACTTCAGCAGTACCCTCAAAACAGCTCGAGAATCCTGTCAGCTTCAGAGAGCTGCTCTGCTCCTTCTGCAACCCCCCGCCACCCAGTGGCCATTCCATACCTCTGGTCCTCTCCTCAAAGGTCACTTATCACTTAATTCTCACATCTGCTGCAATTTTAGTGAGGTTGTCTCACGCCCCCGACTCGGACATTCACTTCCACTCTTCCTTGCAGTAATCTCGAAAAAAGAAGTCTTAGTATCCTTTTCAAAGCTGATTCTTCCAGGTGTATTCTTGACCGCAGTCCCTACTAGTCCTCTAGGCCAGTGATGGCGAACCTATGACACGCGTACCATTTTGGGTGACACGCATCGACAGAGACAAAAAATTGCATATTCATATATTTGTCTCTCGCAATGGCCAGAGCTGGGCATCACTCGAGTAATATTATTACTCATGTTACTCATGCTCAATTACACAATTCTAAAACCAGATGTAAGCATGTACATCAGTGTTGTGTAGCAAAGATACATTGTGAAAACATCCAAGATACACTGTTCCAATATTGGCATTAATATGAAAAGGCTAAGAATTGCACTATAAAGAGATTAATCTTTACTCAAGACACTTTATTTTTACTCGAGTGACAAAATGCCCAATTCTGGAAACGGCCTCATTATTGTCAACATGTGCCTCGGGTAAGCTTCCTGTGCGTTTGGGTGCATTCGGCAAACGGACGCACTTGATCGCCATGTTCATTAGGAGACAGGAGTGGGAGGGTTAGAAGAAAAAGATATAAGGGGAGAAAAATGGCGGAGGTATAAACGGACGTGTCCTGGAGCAGATAAGGGTGAGCAGCTGAAATGGGTAACATACAGCCCGAATAGGCAGAGGATATTCAGCTGAGAGACAGTCTGCAGCTGGGAAAGACAGAGAACTCCCAGAAAAAAAAGGACGGTTGGAGACTGCGGCTTAAACGTCTCCCTGTGTGCTGGCTCAGCAGCGGAGACTGTGCCATCTTGAGTGGCTGTTACAGACAACCAGAGATCAGCTACTAACCTGGAAACAAGGGATCTCAAGCAGCGTGACTGCGTGAACTCAGACGAGCACTGCTTCTTCTCACAGAAAGGTTAGATTTCCCCTAAAGGTGCGGTTTGCAATTCAGGTTGGAGAGAGAACCGCGCGGGGTGAAATCTGCGCCCCACAGAGTCCGTGGCCCTTGGGACCAGCGTGACCCTCAAGTGGCGAAGGGGCCCCACAGGGCTGCTGGCAGAAGGGAACGATAAAAATAAGCACATAGCTGGACTGGATGCAAAAAAGCAGCCTCGGATTCTGCCAGTCTGCCGGGTGCTTGGTGCCAGGGGCGAGTGGGTACGTGGAGACTGTGCGCAGACCTGGAAGGTGGAGGCTTGCAAATTCGCACAACTTCTCAGGCTCTTGTTGTTACAGTTCCCCTTAGATCCGTGTGTTTGATTATTAAACCCAGTGAATGGGATTCCCCAGGTGGGGTCATTCACATAGCCTGTAGGGGAAAGATCTTTTTGGGGAGCCTGGGAAACAGAGCGGGGAGTAATGATTAAAGAACCAGCTCTGGGCAGTGGACTTTCCCAAACCAGTTTCAAGTAACATAGAGAAAATAAACCCTAACTACTGGATAGAGAGGACTTATAGCCTCGGAGGTCAATCCAGACACACTGCCACCCAGAGGCAGAGCCACGAACTGTCTTTTCTGTAAATGCAAATAAAGGCAGTCTGGTAAACAAATACAACCTGCCTTAAAATCAGGACTGTGGTTTACAGCACGGAGGGACAGTGTATCGCAGGGAAATTCAACACTCTCCTAAATGCCTGGCAGGACTAAGGCGTGCAAAAAAGAAGAGTAGAAGATCTGAAGCACCTTCACTACTGCACATTTTTATCTTTTTATCTTTTTAATTCTTTTTTCACCATTTCATAAAGAACCTATTATTATTTTTTTTCATCACCTGATTTTACCTTTGTAATTACTACATTTTTTTAGCCAGTATTATTGCTATCATTTTACCACTTTTTCAAGTGTCATTTTATTTTTTTTTTCGTTATTTTATTTTGGAATTAGTGTTCTACACTCTATTTTCATCGTTCCTTTAGCATCAGTTCTCTCTATCTCACCTTTACCCTTAAGCCATAACTCTTTCTCACTTTTCCCCTTCTGTTGTCCTGTTTCTCTTACCCTATTCCTGCTTTAGATTTTCCCTATTCATTCTTTTTACCCACTGTCTAAATTTCACCCTACTTATATACCTAATTTCCAATCCCTTGCTCTAAGTCCATATACACCTCTCTCTTATTGTTCTTCACTATCCAATTTTTTTTCTCTGTCGTTTTGCTAGTGTTTGCTTGATTTTGAGTATATATTTTTTTATGCTTGTTTGGGAGATTGTTTTGTTTTTCATTTTTATTTTCCTGTTTGCTTTTTCTTTCTCTGGTTATTTTTGTGCTTCTGTTTTCCCTTGCCTCGCTTGATATTAGTGGTTGATTGTAGTTTGCATTAATCTCCAGGGATCTGCTGCTGGAATTCATTGGGATTATTTGTGGTTCTATTAGAGTTTTCTCCCCAAATAGCCTCTTCCCCACCTCTAATTCATTCTCTCACTTTTTTTTTTCTTCTTTCTTCTCTCCCTTTTCCCAATCTCATTTCGGCATTCCTTTTTGTTTTTTTCTTTTTCTCTTTAACTTTTTTCTCTTTTATCTTCTTTATCCCCTAATTCTCTTCGCTCAGTGGTCACCTTTATTTGGGGTTATTAATATCGTAAATACATTTGTTTTCGGTGCCTTGTATGTTGTGCCTTGTTGTGTTGTATTTTGTGCCTTTAAATCAACGCATCAGAAAGAGAACTACATAACCAAACACCTGGAGAAGAGAGATCATGGTGAAAAAAGAACCAACCCACATATGAAAGAAAAACAGGCATCATCAGAAAAGGAAGTAAACGAAATGGGGGCAATGGAGGCAAGCACCCTGTCAAAAAAAGAAATCAGAGAAATGGCCATAAGGTGGATGAAAAGAATGGAAGACAAATTCAACAATATGTGTAGGAACCAAGAGGAAATGAAGAAAAACCAAAAAGAAATGAAAAATGACATCACTGCTATAAAGAACTCAATAGAAAGCATCAACAGTAGACTAGAAGACGCAGAGGACCACATCAGCGAGCTAGAAGACAAGGTAGGAAAAAATACCCAAACAGAGCAGCTTCTAGAAAAAAAAATTAAAAAACATGAGGACAGCCTAAGAGAACTCTGGGACAACACTAAACGAAACAACATCCAAATAACAGGGGTCCCAGAAGGAGAGGAAACTGAGCAAGGAATAGAAAACCTGTTTGAAAAAATAATAACGGAAAATTTCCCTGAGATAGGGAAGAAAAAACTCACACAAATCCAAGAAGCTCACAGAGTCCCAAACAAAATGAACCCAAAAAGACCGACACCAAGGCACATAATAATTAAATTGGCAAACACCAACGACAAAGCAAGAATATTAAAAGCAGCCAGAGAGAGACAGAAAGTTACCTACAAAGGATCCTCCATCAGACTAGAGACCGATTTCTCAACAGAAACACATCAGGCAAGAAAGGAATGGAATGAAATATACAAAGTCATGCAAAGGAAGGGTCTGAATCCAAGAATACTGTACCCAGCGAGGCTATCAATCAAAATTGAGGGTCAAATCAGGAGCTTCACAGACAAAAACGGTCTACGGGAGTTTATTACAACCGAACCAGCAATGCAAGAAATGCTAAAGGGTCTGCTGTAAAAAGAAAAAAATAGGAAACAAAGAAGGAACGCAACGGTAAAGATCAAAAATGGTGACTAACAAGTTTCTATCAATAATAACTTTAAATGTAAATGGATTAAATGCCCCAGTAAAAATGCATAGGGTAAATGAGTGGATAAGAAAACATGACCCATATATCCGCTGTCTACAGGAAACCCAACTCAGAAAAAAAGACGCACACAGACTGATGGTGAAGTAATGGAAAAAGGTTTTTTAGGCCAATGGAAGTGAAAAAAAAGCCAGGGTAACAATACTTATATCTAACAAATTAGATCTCAAAGTGAAGGACATAAAAAGAGATAAAGAAGGCCACTTCATAATACTAAACGGAGGAGTCCAACAAGAAGAAATAACTCTGGTAAATATATATGCACCCAATATAGGAACACCCAAATATGTAAGAAAACTTCTGGAGGAGATCAAGGGAGAGATTGACAGCAATACAATCATAGTAGGGGACCTTAACACCCCATTATCACCATTGGACAAATCCTCTAAACAAAAACTCAGCAAAGAAACATCAATCCTAAATGACTCACTAGATCAGATGGAATTAATTGACATCTTCAGAACATTTCACCCCAAAGCCACAGAATATACATTCTCCTCAACTGCACATTTGTCATCTTCAAAGATAGAGCATGTACTGGGTCACAGATAAAGTCTCTTCAAATTCAAGAAAATTGAAATCATATCCAGCATCTTCTCAGACCACAAACGCATAAAACTGGAAATCAACTACAACAAAAACAATCCAAGAAAATCAAACACATGGAGACTAAATAGCATGCTATTAAGCAACGACTGGGTTACCAGAGAGATCAAAGAAGAAATAAAAAAACATCATGGCAACAAACAAAAATGAAAACACAACGATCCAAAACCTATGGGACACAGTGAAAGCACTCTTGAGAGGGAAGTTCACAGCTCTACAAGCCTACTGCAAGAAACAAGAAACAATGAGAATAAATGACCTAACTCTACAACGCAAAGAGTTAGAAAGAGAGCAACAAAAAAAGCCCACTCTAAGCAGAAGGAAAGAAATAACAAAGATCAGAGCGGAGATAAACAACACAGAGACCAAAAAAACAATACAAAAGATCAACAAAACCAAGATCTGGTTCTTTGAAAGGATAAACAAGATTGATACACCTCTAGCCAGGCTCACCAAGAAACAAAGAGAGAGGACCCAAGTGAACAAAATCAGGAATGAAATAGGAGAAATAACAATAGACCCCATAGAAATACAAAGGATTGTTAGAAAATACTATGAACTCTACTCCAACACACTAGACAACCTGGAGGAAATGGACATATTCCTAGAAAAATACAACATTCCAAAACTTAATCAGGAAGAATCTAAAAATTTCAATAGGCCAATAACTATGGAGGAAATCGAAGCAGTAATCAAAAAGCTTCCAGCAAACAAAAGCCCAGGGCCAGACGGCTTCACAGGGGAGTTTTACCAAACATTGAAGGAAGAACTAAACCTATCCTCCTCAGACTATGTCAAAAGATCCAAGAGGAAGGAACACTTCCCAGCTCATTCTATGAAGCCAGCATCACCCTAACACCAAAACCAGATAAAGACAACACAATGAAAGAGAATTATAGGCCAATATCCCTCAAGAACATAGATGCCAAAATCCTCAACAAAATCCTAGCAAATCGGATCCAGCAGTACATCAAAAAGATCATACACCATGACTAAGTAAGATTTATCCCAGGGATGAAAGGATGGTACAATATCCGCAAATCAATAAACGTGATACATCACGTAAACAAATTGAGAGAAAAAAACCGTATAATCATATCAATTGATGCGGAAAAAGCATTTGACTAAATCCAACACTCTTTCTTGATAAAAACTCTCAGCAAGATAGGAATTGAGGGATCATACCTCAACATAATAAAAGCCATATATGACAAACCAATAGCCAACATCATAATCAATGGGCAAAAACTAAAATCATTCCCCTTAAAATCAGGAACAAGACAGGGATGCCCCCTCTCACCACTCCAGTTCAATACAGTACTGGAAGTACTAGCCATTGTGATCAGACAAGATGAAATAAGAGGCATCCAGATTAGAAAAGAAGAAGTAAAACTGTCCTTATTTGCAGATGACATGATACTGTACATACAGAACCCAAAAGACACCATCAAAAAATTATTAGACTTAATAAATGAATTCAGCAATGTTGCAGGATACAAAATTAATGCTAAGAAATCCATGGCATTTCTTTACACCAAATGTGAACTTACCGAGAGTGAAACTACAAAAGCAATCCCATTTACCATTGAACCAAAAAAATTAAAATACCTAGGAATAAACTTAACTAAGGAGGTAAAAGACTTATATGCAAAAAACTACAGGACACTGAAAACAGAGGTAGAGGAAGACAGAAACAGATGGAAGAACACACCGTGTTCATGGATTGGTAGAATCAACATCATCAAAATGTCCATACTACCCAAAGGAATCTATAGATTCAATGCAATCCCCATTAAATTACCAATGGCATATTTCACAAATCTAGAACGAACGTTCCAAAAATTCATCTGGAATAAAAAAAAGATCCCGAATAGCTGCAGCAATCCCGATAAAGAAGAACAAAGTAGGTGGGATCTCAATACCAGATATCAAACTGTATTACAAAGCCACTGTTCTTAAAACAGCTTGGTACTGGCACAAGAACAGACATATAGGTCAATGGAATAGAACAGAGACCCCAGAAATCGACACAAACCACTATGCCCAATTAATATTCGACAAAGGAGGCAAGAGCATACAATGGAGTCAAGACAGTCTCTTCAATAAATGCTGTTGGGAAAATTAGACAGATACATGCAAAAACATGAAACTAGACCACCAACTCACACCATACACAAAATTAAACTCAAAATGGATAAAAACTTCAATGTAAGATGGGAAACCATAAAAATACTAGAGGAATCCAAAGGCAGCGAAATTGCAAACATATGCCCAAGGAATTTCCTCTCTGATAATGCTCCTAGGGCAATGGAGACTAAAGAGGAAATAAACAAATGGGACTACATCAAAATAAAAAGCTTTTGCACAGCAACGGAAACCATCAACAAAACAACAAGAAGACCCACTGTATGGGAGAACATATTTGCCAATGATACCACCGACAGGGGTTTAATTTCCAACATTTACAGGGGTCTCATGAAACTTAACAAAAGGAAGATAAACAATCCAATAAAAAAATGGGCAACGGACCTAGATAGACACTTTTCGAAAGAGGACATACAGAAGGCCGAAAGACATATGAAAACATGCTCAAAGTCACTAATTATAGGAGAGATACAAATCAAAACGACAACACGTTATCATCTCACACCTGTCAGAATGGCTATCATCAAAAAATCAACAAACAAGTGTTGGAGAGGATGTGGAGAAAAAGGAACCCTTCTGCACTGCTGGTGGGAATACAGACTGGTGCAGCCACTGTGGAGAACAGTATGTAGCCACCTCAAAAAACTAAAAATGGAACTCCCATTTGACCCAGTGATCCCACTAGTAGGAATATATCCCAAGAAACCAGAAACACCAATCAGAAAGGATATATGCACCCCTATCTTCATAGCAGCACAATTCACCATAGCTAAGATTTGGAAACAGCCTAAGAGCCCATCAGCAGATGAGTGGATTAGAAAACTGTGGTACATATACACAATGGAAAACTATGCTGCGGTAAAAAAGAAGGAACTCTTGCCTTTTGCAACAGCATGGGTGGAACTGGAGAGCATTATGCTAAGTGAAATAAGTCAGTCAGAGAAAGATAAATACCACATGATCTCACTCATTTGTGGATTATAGAGAACAACATAGACTGATGAAAAGGGACAGATCCAAAGACTGAGAAACAGCAATCAGGCTATCAATCCCCAGAAGGAAAGTAGGGGAGGGCGGGGGTAAGGTGAAGAGATCAACCGAAGGACTTGTATACATGTATATAAGCCAAACCAATGGACATGGACAACAGGGGGATGGGAGCACGAGTGTGCGGGGAGGTTGGGGAGGTTGGGGGTTAATGGGGGGGAAGAGGACACATTTGTAATACCTTAACTAATAAAAAAAAGAAAAAGAAAAGAAAAAGATATACAGTGCAACAGTGCTCAACGAGACATTCTGCGTGTCAGATAATTGATTACAGCACCATATATTTGTTGGTTATACATACTATTTTTGAATTGTTTTGCACCAGGAGTCAGTGCAACAACACTGCAAAAAGTTAACAGGTAAGAAAACTATCAACCTTTTGTAAAAAATGCCGTCATTTATATTCATTTTTGCAGCCTTGTGATGGAGAATCAAAAAAATAAAAAAGCAAGATTGAATGATAAGGGAAGTGGAAGTAGCAGTAGCCGACCCTTTCAAGACATATGCACCGAGATGTACGGGATTGTCAACAGAAACAACAATTCATTGTGCATACTGTTTAATGAAACAGTAGTAAGCAGAACGTGGAATGTAAAGAGACATTTTGAAACTAATCATTGTCAGTTCTTGAAAAAAAGTATTGATGAGAGGAAGGAATGCATTTCTAGGCAGCTACACCTCTATAAAAGTCAATCAAATTCCATCATTAAATTTGTAAGATGCTCTACAAATTTAATATCAGCAAGTTACTATATTGCTCTCTCCATAGCTCAGCATGGAAAAAGCCCTCAGTGACGGAGAATTTAGTAAGGAAACATTTCTAAGAGGTGCACCAGCTCTATTTCACGATATGAAAAAAAAGATGATTTTATTAAAAGAATTTCTAAGTTACCACTCAGTAGAAATACTATCAAAGGCAGAATAGCTCTCATAGCCAGTTAGCCTGGAGGCCAAATCACCCCCAGTATTGCCGACAACAATCAAGGCTTAACTACAACAAGACTGCGCACAAAGACCACTGGGGGATGCACCAAGAAAAGATAAAAAAAATGCGGAGACAAAGAAATAGGACGCAAATGTCAGAAATGGAAGATATAGAGCTCAAAACCACACTTTTAAGGTCTCTCAAGAACTGTCTAGAAGCTGCCGATAAACTTAGTAAGGCCCTCGAAAAGACTGGTGAGACCGCCGATAAATGTAGTGAGATCCTCAAGAAATCTAATGAGACCCTCGATGTTGTGATAAAGAACCAACTAGAAATTAAGCATACACTGACTGAAATAAAGAATACTATACAGACACCCAACAGCAGACCAGAGGAGCGCAAGAATCAAGTCAAAGATTCGAAATGCGAAGAAGCAAAGAACACCCAACTGGAAAAGCAAAAAGAAAAAAGAATCCGAAAATACGAAGATAGTGTAAGGAGCCTCTGGGACAGCTTCAAGCGTACCAACATCAGACTTATAGGGGTGCCAGAAGATGAGAGAGACCAAGATATTGAAAACCTATTTGAAGAAATAATGACAGAAAACTTCCCCCACCTGGTGAAAGAAATAGACTTACAGGTCCAGGAAGCGCAGAGAACCCCAAACAAAAGGAATCCAAAGGGGACCACACCAAGACACATCATAATTAAAATGCCAAGAGCAAAAGACAAAGAGAGAATCTTAAAAGCAGCAAGAGAAAGAAACTCAGTTACCTACAAGGGAATACCCATACGACTGTCAGCTCATTTCTCAACAGAAACTTTGCAGGCCAGAAGGGAGTGGCAAGAAATACTCAAAGTGATGAATACCAAGAACCTACAACCAAGATTACTTTATCCAGCAAAGCTATCATTCAGAACTGAAGGTCAGATAAAGAGCTTCACAGATAAGGAAAAGCTAAAGGAGTTCATCACCACCAAACCAGGATTATATGAAATGCTGAAAGGTATCCTTTAAGAAGAGGAAGAAGAAGAAAAAGGTAAAGATACAAATTATGAACAACAAACATGCATCTATCAACAAGTGAATCTAAGAATCAAGTGAATAAATAATCTGGTGATCATAATAGAATCAGGGACATAGAAAAAAAAATCATACACCTATGGGTGAGGACAGTAGGGGGTGGGGGTAAGGGCAGAGGGTGGGGTGGGAACTGGGTGGCGGGGAGCTATGGGGGGAAAACAGAGGAATAACTGTAATAATCTGAACAATAAAGATTTAATTTTAAAAAAAAAGGTAGAATAACAGATCTTGGCAAAAACGTACAAAGTCAATAAAAAAAAGACTTAAATAGATGTAAATATTTTTTGATTTCTCTTGATGAAACTACTGATGTCACATCATATGCTCGGTTGGCCATTATTGCTAGATATTCTGATGGTCTCACTATGAGAGAAGAGTTGATAAAGTTAGATTAAGTGCCAATGAGTACATCAGGAAACCAAATATGTAAAGTTGTTATAAAAACATTCAGTGTCCTAAACCTTGATATCTCTAAAATTGTGTCAGTCACGACAGACGGGGCACCAAAGATGGTGGGAAAAAAGTGGGATTCCTGAAATTGTTTATGGAAGCTATTAGACATCCACTTGCACCTTTTCATTGCATTATCCATCAGGAGGTGTTGTGTGCCAAATCGGGATTCTCTGAATTGAATGATTTAATGTCAGTTGTAACAAAAATTGTGAATTTTATAGCTTCTCGACCCCTTCACAAGCGAGAATTTTCTGTACTTTTACAGGAAGCTGATTCAACCTACAGTGGACTACTGATGTTCAATCGTGTGAGATGGCTAAGTCGAGGAAAACTACTTGAGCGATTTGTGGAGTGCTTTGAAGAAATTATGGTATTTATTGAGAATAAGGATCTGGCAAACTTTCCTCAGATCAATGATCATAAGTGGGTCAGCAATTTGATGTTTTTTACAGATCTCTCTGTTCATATGAATGAACTGAACTTAAAATTACAAGGTTTTGGCAAAAATATTGACGTTATGTTTGGATACATCAAATCTTTTGAAAGTAAACTTAAAATTTTCAAGCGAGATATTGAAACTAAAACTCGTATTTTCCTCAGATGAAAAAGTATTTCGAGAAGGCTACTACAAGTGTAATGGAGTCTATACTTATGTACCAGAATATAGTAAACACGTTCTTTGAACAGTTCAGCGAAAGATTCAACCAATTTAGAAGCCTAGAACAGACCATTAAAATAATTAAGTATCTGGATGTAGTTTACAGTACTTTGGAATTGAATAATTTCCAATGGATGCAAATTGATGATTTAGAGATGCAACTTGCAGATTTTCAAGGTAGCATTTGGACTCGTGTTTGTCGACTTAAGGTCGAAACTTGAAAATCTGGAACGAAATCGTTTGAAACATGAAGAGTGCAACTATGAAGAAGAAATTTTGAGTGCTTGGAACAGAGTTCCTGACACTTTTAGCAATATAAAAAACCTAGCGATGGCTTTGCTAACAATTTTTTCATCAACATATTTTTGTGAGACTTTGTTCTCAGCATTAAATAATATTAAAATGAACAAAAGGAACCGGCTAGCATGATGTTAGTGGCGCTTGCGTGGCTTTGAAGTGCACCAAGTATGAACCTGCAATCGAAGAATTAGCAGACAAACTTCAGCACCAAAAAAGTCACTAATTTCTAGTTTTCGTACCATTTGATTATCATTGTTTTTATTATTATTTTTTGTTAAATGTACATTGTTTTTCTGTTTTTGTTCATTTTATACATATTTTTTGGATGATTTTTCTTTGTTAAATGGCATTTAAATATATAAAATAAATATCAAAAATATAAATCTTTTTTTATTATGGTTGCAAATATCAAAAAAATATATGAATATTTCTATATGTGACATGGCACCAGAGTTAAGTTAGGGTTTTTCAAAATTTTGACACGCCAAGCTCAAAACGTTCACCATCACTGCTCTAGGTCCTCAACTGTTCCAGCAAATGTCTCATCTCACCCCTGGACTTTTAGCAAATCTACAAGCAAGCTGCAGGAAGGAGCCATCCAGTAAATGATTTTAAAATATTGCCTTCTGGTGCTTTTGATTTCTCTCAAGGAACATCTTTTCCCAAGAAGGCTTCCGATCTTGCTTGACAAGCTCTCCAACATCATTCCCAAACCACTAACTCCTCAGACTTTCCTTTCTCTTCCATTTTAATTTGTACTACTTCAGTATTTTTAAAATGCTTCAACTGCAAATTGACTACAAATCATTGTAAATAATAATACTAAACAATTAGTAACAAATTCTCCATGTTTAAGTTCAATATTCATTAATTATACAGGGTATCCCCCCCAAAATGTATACACACTCTAACAGCCGATAGCTCAATTGTGAAAATGTTGTTTTAATATTTACTGCCTTTATAATTATTCAAGGCGTGTTTATATATTTTTGGGACACCCTATATTTATAGTTTAATTCATCTTTAGTCTCATTAACTGTTCCTGTAAAACTCATTCAAAAGGCAAAAAGAAACAACAGCAAGTGGAAAAAAAATAATAACATGCACAAGAGTATATATCATATTAACTATATAATGAAAGCCATATATGCAAATTGTCCCCTTCACCGGGAGTTCAAGCAGGGGCGGGGCTGGCCAACCACCTGCAGCCCGTCCCCTGAGACCAGCCCCACCTGGCAGCAGGTGGCCAGGGAAAGGGAGGCCCCACCAGCAGGTAGCTACTAGGGAACCTACACATGCCCTGGGCCTCTAGTTTATTAAAGATTCTAGATATTTTCCTATATACCTAAGATTAAGAATGAAAAGATAAGCAAAAATACCACTTTTGTTAACAGCAACAAGATAAACTTACACTTTCATGCATTTCTGCCTGAAGCTGCTGTTCTAGTTCTCTCTTATATTCATTTAACTTTATTTCTAGAGTTCCTAATGTTGGATGCTGAGGGTAAGCACCTGAAAACTGATCATCAATATGTTGAAGCTTCTCAGCTATTAAAAAAACACAAACAGGGCAGAGGACTCAGGGTAGGTGAGCAAGAAGTCTGTTCAAAAGCAAAGAGTACAGGGATACGGACAGGGGGCATCTGCAATTTACTCTGAAACAATTCAAAAAATTGAGATAGATTACTGGATGAACAGAAAGTGATCAAGCAAACATAATACAAACTTACTGGTGAACTGTAAAACTTTCAACTTTTTTGAATGCTGGAAAATTTCCATCATAAAAGTCAGGGGAAAAGAAAGCAAAAGGTAGGTCAGAAAACAATGGCATCTTTTTCCAGTCTCCAAGTGCCAAAGAGTTCTTTTATGGTCTTTGGTGAAAGCTGAGTCACATGTTCAAAACACTGATCTTAAAATGAATCAGAGATTCTTAGTTTTAAGTCTTCCATTTTACAGAGACACAGGTGCCCACACAGTGTAGGTGACTCCCAGAGGGCTTAGCAACTACACAACGGCATAACTGGGACAAAAGCCAGGTCTGCTATTCCTCTCATTCCAGTGCTCTCTGCAGCAGACCCGAAGCCCTCAAACCAAATGTGGATTAGAATCAAACATTAACAGAGTGCAAAACCCACACGAGAGTGCAATCTCAATCATGTAAACACCAGTGCCCACTAAAAAGTCTGCACAGGAAAAAAAGACTGGCAGAATCAGATTAAGATATTTGAATTTATTGTCTAACAAGTTATTGCTTTTAATGAGTAAGGAGGAGCCAGGATTAATCACAGCATTTTAGCCACCTGTTTCCCTTCTGAGCATACGCCTAAAGGCAGGATGGTACTGTATGTAGAAAGGCTGTCCCATGGAAAAGGATCTGGATCATGGACCAGAAAACTTGGACTCCAGTATCACTTTTCCTTCATCTGGTGACCTTGGTTTCCTCAACTATAACATGAAGTGACGGGCCACTGACTTCTCTAGTTTTCCGCAATGCAAATAGTCTAGGATCTTCTCACGTTAATGGCTATACGATAAAGTTAGATGAGTCACAGGGAAGAGCCTCCCAGTTGAGGGGTTGACCCAACAAACAAGAACATGGGTCTTTGCATCCACCTGGTGATCACAGAGGGAGGGGCAGCACTGAAGATAGGACTGTGCTGACACAATGGGAAATGAGCACTCCACCTGCACACAGTTTAGGAACACACACAACATAGGAAAGCAGATCTTTTTCTTCATTCAAAAAGAAAATAGAAACCTGGAATCAGGAAAAAAGCCTGAAATTACCAAGAGAGTCTTTGCTAGGCAAAATTGCACTTGTCTGAGGGTCCATGTCACAAGTCTCTTTAGCCTGATGATATTCTGCCATTTCTTTTAAAAACTCCACGAGAAAACCTAAAAAACACAATGTACATAGTTTTGTCTCACAACTTTCATTCAACCATTACTCAGTCACTTTATAAATTTTGGACTTATGACATTATCCTGTTGTACGTTATGTATCTCTTAAGAATAATTTCTGAAGGAAGTCCTTCCCAAGCATGATACAAAAATCTAGAAGTGATAAAGAGAAATATTTAATAACATAAAAATTAAGAACTTATATATGGCATGAAATAAAGTCAAAAGACAAATGACACACTGGAAGAAAATATTTGCTATAATGAGGAGAAAGCACACTAACTTTCATAATATTAAAGAGATCTAATAAATCAGTAAGACAATTTAATGTCGATAAACAAAATCCTAAGAAAATGCAAATTAATACTAAAACAAAGAGGTCCTATTTTCCCAATAAGACTGCTAAGATTAAAACTCTGATCATACGTGAAGTGCTGGCAAGAAAGCGGGGAAGTCGGCAGGTTCAATCACTCAGGAGGGAAATTTGTTAGTGTTTGTGTATTCAAAAAGACATGTGTTCTTTAACCTAGTCTTTTCACCTCTAGGAATTCACACAGCTACACTTCCACAGGGAAACAAAGAGTGTACACTGCACACCGCTTCTAATGGCAAAACCCAAACAATAAAACAACAAAATCTCAATCAACAGGTGCTTAATTAACTATGTTCTTCACGATTAATTCATTTAAATATATAATACTAGAGGCCCGGTGCACAAAATTCATGCACGGGGTAGGGGGAAAGAGTGGGGTAAGGGAGTGGGGAGGGAGGATCCCTCAGCCTGGCCTGCACCCTCTCCAAATCAGGACCCCTCGGGGAATGTCCAACTGCCAGGAATGGGTCTAAACCGGCAGTCCAATATCCATCTCCCAATCTGGAACCGCTGGCTCCTATCCGCTCACCTGCCTGCCTGATTGCCCCAACTGCTCTCCCCTGCTGGCCTGATTGCCCCTAATTGCCTCTGCCTCAGCCCTCACCAACATGGCTTTGTCCAGAAGGATGTCTGGAAGACATCCAGTCTGATTAGCGTATTACCCTTATATTAGTACTAGAGGCCCGGTGCACAAAAATTTGTGCACTGGGTGGGGGGGGGAGGGGATGCCTCAGCCCGGCCTGTGCCCTCTCGCAGTCTGGGACCCCTCGGGAAATAACAACCTGCTGGCTTAGGCCTGCTCCCGGGTGGCAGAGGGCAGGCCCAATCCCTAGGTGCAGTCCCTGGTCCGGCTCAGAGCAGGGCCGATTGGGGGGTTGGGGCACTGCCCCCCCGTCACACTCAAGGCAGGTCTGATGGGGAAGTTGCGGCGCCACCCCCCGTCACGCACAGAGCCGGGACAATCAGGGGGTTTGGGCGCTGCCCCCTGTCACGCACAGAGCAGGGCCCTAATCTGTGTGTGACAGGGTAGAGCCATAACCTCCCCATTGGCCCTGCCCTGAGTGTGACAGTGGCAGCGCCCCAACCCCCACATGGGCCCTGATCTGTGTGTGACGGGGTGGAGCCGCAAACTCCCCATCAGCCCTGCCCTGAGTGTGACAGGGGGCAGCACCCCAACCCCCCAATCCGCCCTACCCTGAGCGTTACTGAGGGTGGCATCACAACCCCCTGATCGGCCCTGCTCTGTGTATGATGGGGGGAGCTCCCCAACCCCCCAATCGGCCCTGCTCTGTGCATGACAGGGGGGAGCTCCCTAACCCCCTGATGGGCCCTGCTCTGTGTGTGACAGGGTTCGGAGCCCCAACCCCCCTGATGGGCCCTGCTCTGAGCGTGACAGGGGGCAGTGCCCCAAGCCCCCAATCGGCCCTACCCTGAGCGTGACTAGAGGTGGCATCGCAACCTTCTGATCTGCCCTGCTCTGTGCATGACAGGGGGCGGCACCCCAACTCCCCTGTCGGCCCTGCTCTGAGCCCGACCAGGAGCTGCGGTGCAGGCATCTAGGGATTGGGCCTGCCCTCTGCCACCCGGGAGTGGGCCTAAGCCAGCAGGTCGTAATCTCCCGAGGGGTCCCAGACTGTGAGAGGACACAAGTGGGGCTGAGGGGCACCCCCACCCCCGCCAGTGCACAAATTTTTGTGCATCCGGCCTCTAGTAACTATGTAATTGACTATTGCTCAGGCAAACTTAAATACAGCATATTTAAGTTTCAAGTTTTTCAAATACTAACACTGTTCAAGATTTCTTAAAACTTCTGAATAAGAAACTTTTGGACAACTACAGCTAATAGAAAGAGAATTAAAACATAGGGACAACATAAAGAGTGCACCCTAATGTTAATTATGGATTTTAGGTGACAATGATGCCACCATGTAGGCTCATTGACTGTATAAATGTTGATCATGGGGAAGGCTGTGCATGAAGGAGGAGACATACAGAAACTCTCCGTTCTGTTCAATTTTGCTATGAAGCTGCTCTAAAATATTAAGTCAATTTAAAAAATATATGGAAAGTTTGCTATATCTGCCTTTAAGATAAAATGTAACTAATATGTTCAAAGGCAATGGTGTAGGAATACAGTTAAAATAATTAAGAAGTGGTAAACATATGTTTTAATACTTGAGGATTAAAACAGGTTTCAAAAAAATTAATGTATTCTTTATTTCTCTTATCTAAAGAGCACATTTTAGAGATCTAGATTTACTGCCCTGTGTTGCCATCTTGAAATCCTGTGACATTAAGCAAATTACCCACTTCTGCAGACTCTGGTTTCTCATGTGGGACACAGGTATACCTGCCTATTAAGAGGGTGCTCCTGCCCTGGCTGGCTTGGCTCAGTGAATAGAGCGTTGGCCTGGGGACTGACGGGTCCGGGTTCGATTCCAGTCAAGGGCACATGCCCAAGTTGTGGGCTCAATCCACAGTAGGGGGGCATGCGGGAAGCAGCCAATCAATGATTCTCTCTCATCATTGATATTTCTCTCTCTCTCTCCCTCTCCCTTCCTCTCTGAAATCAATAAAATATGTTTTAAAAAGAAGAGGGCACTCCCTTCCACTGAAATGGTGGAGGACTTCCACTCAATACAGGGCGCATCAATTCGTGAATGACCTGCTTTCTCAGTTGTGTCTAGCTCAATGACAAAAAAGAAAAAAACAAAAAAAAACAAATGGGAACAAACTTTCAGGTTTGCTGCACTAGGAATACACAGATTTGCCACACAAATTAGAATCGTTTTATTAGAATCGTTTTATTTAGGCCTGCTCCCGGGTGGCAGAGGGCAGGCCCAATCCCTAGGTGCAGTCCCTGGTCCGGCTCAGAGCAGGGCTGATTTGGGAGTTGGGGCGCCGCCCCCTGTCATGCACAAAGCAGGGTGGATTGGGAGGTTGTGATGCCACCCTCAGTCATGCTCAGGGTAGGGCCGATTGGGGGGTTGGGGCACCGCCCCCCGTCACACTCAAGGCAGGTCTGATGGGGGAGTTGTTTTAGATCCATGGCCAAAAGTTAGTACTACTCTGCTGCACACTTTGTCTTACTCTATGAGATAAGCAGCCCATGGATTCTGGCCAGAGAAGCTGTTTTCACCTGCTTCCAAGTGAATTGCTGCTTAGTCAGAACACATGAAGACTCTAACTATCTTCCCTATGAGTCCATTTCAGCAGTCTTTGATTCAGATAGCATGTATAAGAGAAAATTCTGTTGCTTCCTCAACTCTCTGTGGATTGATGAAGAATATGAAAATAATATTGGAAGAAATATTGGGTGCTGGTTTCGATTCTGGTCAAGGGCACATGTCCAGGTTGCAGGACACCACCTCCAGTTGAGGGTGTGCAGGAGGCAGCTGATCAATGATTCTCTCTCATCATTCATTTTTCTATCTCTCTCTCCCTCTCCCTTCCTCTCTGAAATCAATAAAAATATATTTTTAAAAATGCACTTCCATATATATTATTTACATCTCAAGGCACTGTGAAATACAGTAATTTTCCCACATTTTATAAATATGAAAACTTAGGTTCAAAGTGGGTAATTTTCTTCAAGGTTATAATGTGTTAGTTTTCCTTTGAGTTTTAAGAAAACCTCTAAATTAACTGAACTACTGAATATTGTCCTAATCTACTTTGCATATAATCTGGAAACATATTAATTGAGCAGAGCTCAAGACTATGTTGCCTATATCCACGCAACGTATTCATATCAATACTATACAAGCAGGAAACAAATAGAGTTGCTATACCTCTATCTTCTATCCTACACCTGAAAAGAACAAGAGTATATAACTACAAGTTCAGAACAGTACTTACACATCAAAAATCCTATAGTACAAAAGACATTTATACTGAGAATACACATGCTCTGCCAAAGAGCCTTAAAAAAATGCTTTGCCCTAACCCAGTGGTCAGCAAACTCATTAGTCAACAGAGCCAAATATCAACAGTACAACGATTGAAGTTTCTTTTGAGAGCCAAACTTTTTAAACTTAAACTATATAGGTAGGTACATTGTTAGTAACGTAACTAGGGGCCCGGTGCACGAAATTCGTGCTCTGGGTGTGTGTGTGGGGGGAGAGTGTCCCTCAGCCCAGCCAGCTCCCTCTCACATACTGGGAGCCCTCAGGCGTTGACCCCCATCACCCTCCGATCGCCTGATCGGCCCCTTGCCCAGGCCTGACGCCTCTGCCAGAGGTGTCAGGCTTGGACAGGGGACCCCTATTGCCCCCCCGATCACTGGCTCTGGCCCCCGCCCAGGCCTGAGGCCTCTGGCCCAGGAATCATGCCTGGACAGGGGACCCCCATCTCCCTCTGATCGCTTGCTCCACCCCCCGCCCAGGCCTGACACCTCAGCCAGAGGAGTTGACCCTCATCACCCTCTGATCACAAATCACCGGATCGGCCCCTTGACCAGGCCTGAGGCCTCCGGCAGATGTGTCAGGCCTGGGAAGGGGAACCCCAGCTCCCCACGGTTGCAGGCTCCGCCCCTGCCCAGGCCTAACGCCTCTGGCCTAGGCGTCCCTCCCGGGCAGCAGGGACCTGCAGTGGCAGCGGGGGGCGCCGTGATCGTGGGCTTCGCATTAGGCCCAGGCAAGGGACCCCTAGCTCCCGGGACTACCAGCTTTGACCATGCCCAGCTCCCATTGCTGGCTCCACCCCTACTTCCTGCTATCACTGGCCAGGGTGGCAAAGGCGCCTGATTCTCCGATCATGGCTGGGGGGCAGGCCAGAGGCGGCCCCAGGGCCGCCTTT
Source organism: Myotis nattereri (assembly GCF_964212035.1). NCBI lineage: Eukaryota > Metazoa > Chordata > Mammalia > Chiroptera > Vespertilionidae > Myotis > Myotis nattereri. The sequence continues at coordinate 13,860,268 of NC_138094.1, read as the reverse complement.
GCCCTGCCCCCCAGTTCTTAGCTCCCCCCTGGGTTTCCGACCACTGTCAGTGGCAGGGGGCTTCTTCCTGCTTTCCCTTTCGCCTCCCTGCATTGTGCCTACATATGCAAGTTAGCCGCCATCTTGTTGGCAGTTAACCGCCAATCTTTCTTGGCAGTTAATTTGCATATGGCCCTGATTAGCCAATAAAAACGGTATCGCCGTATGCCAATTACCATTGTTCTCTTTCATTAGTGTAGATTAGGATACTCCTAAGGCTTAGGAAGAGCCACACTCAAGGGGCCAAAGAGCCGCATGTGGCTCGCGAGCCACAGTTTGGCGACTACGGCCCTAACCGGTTTGGCTCAGTGGATAGAGCATCAGCCTGAGAACTGAAAGGTCCCAGGTTCGATTCTGGTCAAGGGCATGTACCTGGGTAGGGGGTGTGCGGAAGGCAGCTGGTCGATGTTTCTCTCTTATCGATGTTTCTGACTCTCTACCCTTCTTCCTTCATCTCTTTAAAAAATCAATAAAATGTATTTTTTTAAAAATGCTTATGGCCTTTTATTTTCCAGGACTAAAGGCCTGATGCAAGAAATTAGTGCATAGGTAGGGTCCCTAGGCCTGGCTGGCAATCACGGCTGATCAGGTTCCCTGCTTTCCTGCTCCCTCATGCACCACCACCACGCGGTTCCCCCCTCCCCTGTTCCTGCTTCCCCCTTTCCTTGCTCCCTCAATAACCCGCCAACACCAGCTCGCTGCCTGCAATTTTCTGTGCGACCCCCCGATGGTCAGCCCACATCATAGTGAGCAATCGAATTCCCGGTCTCCCAGGCTAACCTCCAAGGAAACACTTTGCATATTAGCCTTTTCTATATAGATAAAGTCATACAAGAATGTAAGAATGCCACGTAACCTAGGCAAAAATGAGAAATGCAACTGAAGGATGCACAGACCTGGTTATAACCTATTCAGCATTTATATTTCAGATATACTTCTGAAATATATGTAGTAATGAAAACACATTTAAACCAATTCTATTCCTGATGTTACTTTACATGTAAAGTGTATTAGTAAATTATTCTCTGCCAAGATTAAACATTCACCAGGGACTGCTACATAAATTACCCATACATCCAATCATGGGACACTTAAATGGAGGGTTTCAAGGAACTTTTCGGGTCACAGGAAAATGCTCACTATACAACAGTGAACTAAGAATACACACACACACCACTGTGCCAATAATAGCTGAATCAGAAAAGACTCTCTTCCTCTATGTTTTTATGGGTTTTTCAGATAGGTATAAAGTGTTCTGTTTTGTTTTTTAAGTTACGAAAACAATGGGGGGAGAAGGAAAAACTCAGTATTTCCCCTGATAAGTGTAAAATACACGTCTAACTGTATATAGTAATGAAAACACATTTGAGGTAACCCTACTCCTTGCTGTTAATTCATACTAATACGTATGTGCTGCCCAAGTGAAACCTTCAGAGCTTTCATTATATTTTAAAGAAAAAAGCTGTCATTCTCCAGACTATTGTACTGTAAGCAGCACACAATGCTTATTATATTGTCTCAATATCCTTCATCCAAACATGACTATTACAAAACCACGTATTAATTCAAGAACCTACAAACCAGTTTCACAAAACTTGCCTTGTTGCTAAAATGTTTTCATTTTATACAGCTACTCGCTCCTACCTGAATGTCAGTCAATAAATCTATTTGAATATGAAGACCGGGCAAACTCTCAACCGTTTGAGAATGCTTTCCAGGATAACGAGTTCTACAAAACATAAAAGCGTCACTCCCCAATACCACCTGCATATCATATTATTTTTAAAACCAAGACCCAGTGGGTTTAAATGCGGACTCCCTGTTACCGCTTCCACTTGTAAAAGTTACAGAACAGATATGCCTCAAGCCGACACCTTGAGGGAGTCCAGGATACCTCGGCGCTTGAAGGTCTGGGACAGCTTTGTGCGTAGTTCGTCTTGACTCAACACGTCATATTTGGGGGGCACGGTGAGCTGGAAGAGAAGATGCCAACGGTTACCAGGCAGGCAGAGGGCACGGGAATTTCTGAAGACAGAACAGTGGCTGACCTTCGGGAAAGCAGGAAAGCACGAAAGCCCAGCGGGGACGACGCTTGCACGACAACAAGCAAGAAGGTTCGCCTCCTCACCCGCGCACCGGGTTGGTGCTTTAACGGAAACAAACAAGATGCTACATCTCCTCATGTGTGCTCCCGGTACTTTTTCCTCACCTGTCCTCAGAGCCCAACCGCGGGCCGGGAATCAAGAGGAACGGGTATACCTCAAGGCTCTCCCGCCCACTCGAACTAGGAAATGGCGGATAAACACATTTCCTCCCCTCGGCTTGCCACGGGTGAGCGGGTTGTGTACTGGGCGCGACTCTCACCAGCGGCTGGAGAGTAGAGATACGGAGCGAGGCTGTGAAACCCGCGGCCCTGGAAGTGGAGGCACCTCGCGGCGGGTGGGGGCCTCACAGCCGATCCCGCCCTCTCCCCGAGACCCAGCCAGCCCAGCACGGGAATCCGGGAATCCAGGAATCCGGGAACCCAGAGCTTTACAGCCAAGTCAATGCCAACAACCGCCGGAAGCTCCGCCCACTTCTCGCGAGAGCTTGGCCTCCGAGTCCCGCGAGGACCGCTGGGCTAGAGCGGGGATTGGAGGAGAAGCCATGTGCTCTGCACCACATCCGGGGCCTGCGGGATCTGGGTGTTAACCCTGTGTCTTCCTCCTGTTGGGCCTAGGGCGCTGGACCCAACCTGGCTATCCCCTGGCCAGCTGGTCCCATCACAGCCCAGGCATTGCACCCAGCGAGCTCCGCCAGCTCGGGCTTTGCTTATTTTGCCTTTCATTAAGTCACGCAGTAACCGGGGCACTGTTTCCTTTTGGGACCCGAAAACCCTTTGTAGGGGGCTCCGTCTTGTGCACCCCGGGGTGATTTAGCAGCATCCCTGGCCTCTCTGCCCACTAAATGCAGCGCTTCTTACCAGTTCTGACCTTACTGAATGTCTCAGACATTGCCTGATGTTCTTGGAGAGGCAAAAGTCACTGGTTGAAAATCAGTGAGCTAAACTTTAAGTATCTACCTTTTTATCGTTGTTTGGTTTTTGGTTTTCTTTGTAACTCTCCCAAGGAGTAAGGACATATTTTCCATTGATTTTAGAGACTGGAAGGAAGGGGGGGTGGCGGGGGGGGGGGGGAGTCAGAAAAACACCAATGTGAAAGAGGCATCTATAGGTTGCCTCCTGCAGCACCCCCATTCCACTCCACTGTGGGCTTGGACTTGCAACCCAGGTATGTGCCCTTGGCCAGGAATCCAATAGGTGACTCTGCTGCTCAGGTTGATGCTCTAACCACCGAGCAACACAGGCCATGGCAAGTACCCACTCTTGTGCATACCAAGGAAGATAAAGGTAAGCTGGCTTACCAAGATGCTGTGGGTGAAAGGGGCCACATGGTAACCTGACAAGCTCAGGGAAGGCCTGTATGATGGTCTTGCAAACTCAAAGACCTGAAGTAACCACAAAGGACGATCGGAAATTAAACTTTAACCAAAAGCAGTAATAGTGGGTAGTTACATTCTAGGACAGTATCTTCACTGAGCCTATCTGTCTTTTTGCATCTATAATAACACTAGAGGCCTGGTGCATGAATTTGTGCACATTGAAAGGAAATTAATTAGAAGAAATATTTTAATATCCCTGTTCACCCTTTCTCAATAATAGAAGTGTCAACCAAATTCATGATCGACAATGACAGATTGAAATGCATGTGATTGCTGCCAATGAGAGCTTTATATGTATCACCCATGTGCGAGTCAACTTAGCCTTTTATAGATATAAAACAAACTTGTTAATTAGAGCTGCTTTCTGATTTAGCTAAACTTTTTCCAGCCCAGTGAAGCACTCCAACTTCTTTTTCAGGTAATTGTCAGCAACACAGCAGTAAATATCAACACAAAGAAGCACATTATTATTGTAGATCACGCAGGGAGAACAAAGGGTAAAATATTTAATTTGCAGCAGTGTTTGACTATATTTTGTGCAGTGAAAAAACCTGAAGTCATTTTTAAGGTCCACCATTTCTTTTCTTTATTTCTTTTTGAGCGGGGGAAGGGGGGGTTGGGGGGGGGTGGGGGCCCACCATTTCTCAATTCTTTTCAGTTGGGTCAAGTTTCTAAACTTTCTAAATCTTCATTTTCTGTTTAATGAAAAGAAAATAGGATTCTACCAAGTCTCCGATCTACCTACTCCACGACTTGTGTGAGGATCAAATGAGATGAGGCACAGGAAAACACTTCACAGACATTTGGTTAACTGTGAATGTTTCTACCTGGCTATAAAGCAAATTGTGTTCCTGGGCTGAAGAAACTTCTAGGAGGCTAGTCGCTAGGGAGAGGAAGCTGGGCATTGCGACATAACGTATTACCCTGACGGCAGGACACTTAGCATATTAGTCTTTTATATAGATAGACTAGTAGCCCGGTGCACAAAAATTTGTGCACTCGGGGGTGAGGGTGAGGGGTGGGGTCAGACCCCTCAGCCCGACCTGCGCCTTCTGTCATGTTCCTGGACCCCAGCCACTCCTGGCCTAGGCAGAGGCCTACAGGCTTGGGGCAGCCTGGCTCCCGAGGCCCCATTGTATCAAGAGAACAAAGTCGGCATTAGTTACTGCTCTCACTGAACCCAGTACACTGCATCTGTGCGTACAACTGCCTTGTTCATGTGCCTGCTTCGCCCTACTGAATTACTAACATCATGAGGACATTGCTCTGTCTTATCCTGCTTCAACTTCAGTGCCTGGCCTGGTGCCAGGGACCTGAGAGGGTTTGCTGTGTGAGTGAGTGAGTGAATAATGGGTGAGTGAATGAGTGAATGAATGAGCGAGTAAGTGAATGAGCAAGCAGCTACGAGGCGTGAACTTCTGCCGCATTGCCATGACAATGCGGCAGAAGTTCCCGCCCCGCTCCTAGCTGCCTGCTGCAAACCCCGGGAAGTTCCCGCCCTGCTCCCAGCGGCCGCACACCCCTCTCCCAGCTGCATAGTTCATGCAGGGCAAAGGCGGCCCAGGTTCCCCCCCTTTGCCCTGCCACCCGGCTTTTGCCTGCTGCCTGGGTTTCCGATCACTGTCAGCATCAGGCAGCTTCCTCTGTCCTTCCCCTTTCGCCTCCCATCATTGTGCCTATGTATGCAAATTAACCGCCATCTTTGTTGGCAGTTAATTTGCATCTCGCCCTGATTAGCCAATGGGAAGCATAGCGGAGGTACGGTTCATTACCCTTTTGTCTTTTATTAGCTAGGATACCCTTGAAATATCTGGGTAACTTGTAACTTCCCTTTTTCTGGGCCCCTTGTGGCACAACCTAATGTGCTTGGGCTCCCGGACAGTTACCACTAATTCCTTCATTGTTCTCATGTTAATTGTTGACTGTTGGCTATCCTACACCCTTCTAAGTATGTGTCTATCATTTTATTTTTTATCCAGTCCCACAGGTTCTCTCCCTCACCCCCAAGACCCCTTTGGTTTCTCCCGCCTCTCTAATCTATCACCAATGAATTTCTTATAACCTACCTATGTCTCCTCCTTTGGTTGTAATGTATAAAAATAGAAGAAAACCCACCACTCTCCAGAGCACTTTCCCAATCCGTTGAGGTACTGCTTCCAGGCACTTGTCGACAGTTTGCTCAAATAAACACAAAATTCTTTACAGGTTTGAATGTTTCTTATGTTAACACGGTAATAAAAACATAGCCAGAGAATGGTATAAGAACTAAGATGCACTGAAGCCTTGTGGGTGTTGTTCAGTGGTTAGAGAATTGCAGCATACCCAAGGGTCCTGGGTTCAATTCCCAGTCAGAGGTACCTACTTTGGGTGCAGTTTGCTCCTCTACTCCCCTAATCCCCAGATTGGGATAATGTGGGAGGCAACCAGTTGATGTCTCTCTCTCTGCCCTCACTCCCTCCTTTCTACTCTCAGAATCTTTCTCAGCACCAGGTCCTGGGAGTCACTACCAGTTGATTAGAACTGGCTCAGGAAAGGAAACCCATTTGCCATTCCTAGTCCACTCCCTTTTCCATTATGCAGCATATCCTCTTTACAGATGAGATGAAAAACAAAATAAAACAGTTTAAACATCCCCAGTTCCTTCACTAGCTTTTGTGCAGAATATTCCCTAGGCTAGATCCCACCCTTCTCCCAACACACAGTTCAGTTATTGATTCTTTTAAAATGTGATTCCCAGAACTGAGTATGGTCCCCAGGATGATATTATTTGTGAAGAGGACATTGTCTTCTCTTAATGCAACTTAGAATTGCATTAGCTTTTTGGGACCACTGTTTCAGACTGCTGCCTCTTGTTGAGCTTGCAATAAACGAAAATGTGTTTTTGTAGATGCACTGGTCTTAAACTAGGTTATCCTGTTGTGCAGGTTTGTTTTTTTTTTTAAAGCCCTAGTACGAGACTTTATTTTGCATCCTATTAAATTCTACTTTGTTAATTTCCCACCTAATTCTGCTAGTAGGGGAGATATTTTTGAATCTTGACTTTTGCCATATAATAAATTTGTGGTCTTTAGCATGTTATCTTTGTTTTTTTCTGTTTGTTTATATTTTTACTAGTGGCCCGGTGCATGAAATTCATGCACGGGGGACAGTGTGTTCCTCAGCCTGGCCTGCACCCTCTCCAATTTGGGACCCCTCGAAGGATGTCCTACTGCCAGTTTACAGCAGTCACACATCCCTCTCGCAATCTGGGACTGCTGGCTCCTAACCGCTCACCTGCCTGCCTGCCTGCCTCATTGCCTCTAACCACTCTGCCTGCCGGCCTGCTCGACCCCAGCTGACCTCCCCCCGCCCCCCACTGCTGGCCTGTTTGCACCCACATGCCCCCCCCCCACCCCCACGAGCCTGATCACCACAAACTTCCGCCCCTGCTGGCCTGCTTGTCCCTCCCTTCCCTCCCCACTGGCCTGCTCATCCCCAACTGTCCCCCTGCTGGCCTGCTCACTCCAAACTGGCCCCCACCCCCGCTATCCTGATCACCTCCAACTGCCCCCCACTGATGGCCTTCTTGCCCCCAACTGGCCCCTCTGCTGATCTGCTTACCCCCAAACAGCACCGCCCCCCACCAGCCTGATCACCCACAACTGCCCTCCCCTCTTGGCCTCTAACCGCCTCTACCTTGGCCCCACCACCATGGCTTTGTCCAGAAGAACATCTGGAAGGTCTCCTGGAAGGTCTCCCAGTCTAATTAGCATATTGCTCTTTTCTTAGTATAGATATATTTGTCTGTAAATATGATTATGATTGCAGATATGAGTAGGACCAGGTAAGGTTTTATAGAATGGGCCTTTTATTACAGATGGTTTGCCAGGTATGCATTTTTTCTAAAGAAGTAAAAATTACTTTAGAAAATGTTTCAGGAAGACTTTGAGAAATTTACAGTATCTGCTTTTCTTCCAAGAAAGTTGTCACTTTTATGCCAGAGTGAGAATTATTTGTATGCTTTGTATGTCAGCATTGGGCCACTGTGACTGGGGGGCACTTAGCTTGACTTGAGAGTAATTGTCTTGCTCACTGGCTGGGAGGGAGGGTGTGTGGCAGAGGAGATATATACTGGGTTCTGGATTACTCATAGATTGCTGATTTTCTGGATTGATTGTGCAAGCCCCTCCTTTTATTCATGTCCACCTTCTGTTGACAGACATCTACCCTGGGAGAGAAATTAGATGAAACTCTCTTTCTTGTCATTGTAAAAAGCATTTGATTTCCTAAGGTGTGATAAGGCCACCCAGCCATCCTCAGTCAAGGTACACATTTTCATGGAGGATGTTCCCACTCTTGAATAAAGTAAAACAATTATCTTTTCTTTTAATTTAAACTTTCTTCTATAACTGTTTTCTTGCTACTTAAAAGCTAGTTGTTGTTTTTTTTTAAAACTGCTTTCAAAGCTTTTCAAGCTGTATATGTCCTTGGAATGAATTTATAAATAAGAATTGAGCCCGGCCAGTGTGACTCAGTGGGTTAACATCAACCTATGAACCAGGAAGTCACAGTTTGATTCCAGGTCAGGCCACATGTCTAGGTTTTGGCCTGATCCCTAGTACGGGGTGTGTAGGAGGCAGCCGACCAGCGATTCTCTCTCATCATTGATGTTTTTATCTCCCTCCCTCTCCCTTCCTCTCTGAATCAGTAAGAATATATTTTAAAGAGAAAGAGAGAGAGAGAGAGAGAGAGAGAGAGAGAGAGAGAGAGAGAGAGAGAGGAGAGAGATAGATAGATAGAGAGAGAGAGAGTATATATGTTTATAAATAAAAAAAAAAAAAAACATGTATTTGATGCTCTTAGAAAGTCTTATTTTCTTTCATTAAAACTGTGCAGTATAGGGAACTCCATAGATTCTCTTAATTTGAAGAAAGTTAGAGGAAAAGGTACTAATTCAGAGTTCCATGGGAAAATGTGTCACTTATATCCTGGGGAAGGCATCACTGGATGTGGAGGATGGGCCGTATTTCCAAGTGATGTCCTAAGTCCTGCTTGCAACTCCCAGCCAGGTTAGAATGTGCCTTCTTTAATCAGGACAAAACAATCACAGTGAGCAGAACATGACTAATGTTTTTTATAATTAACTAGAGGTCTGGTGCACGAAATTTGGGCACTCAGGGGTGAGGGGTCCCTCAGCCTGGCCTGCACCCGCTCACAGTCCGGGAGCCCTTGGGGAGTGGACCTAAACCATCAGTCAGACATCCTTAGCACTGCCATGGAGTCAGGAGAGGCTCCCGCCACTGCCACTGCACTTGCCAGCCATGAGCCCGGCTTCTGGCCAAGCAGTGCTCCCTCTGTGGGAGTGCACTGACCCCCAGAGAGCAGCTCCTGCATTGAGCATTTGCTCCCTGGGGTCAGTGCATGTCATAGCAACTTGTTGTTCCACCTTTTCGTTGATTTGCATATTAACCTTTTATTATATAGGGTAGCTAGTCTTGAATGTTCTATTTCTGCCCCTAACAAAGTCACCCTAGCTACTCGAGACAGATGCTATCTTCCCCACAGGAGCCAGTCAGGGCTCCCCTACCTTTAGGCAACAGGCCCTGTCCCTTGTAATGAGGATTGCTTTATGTAAGGACCTTAACAACTTCAGCCGGTTCTCAAAAAGGTGTTGATAATTGTTCAAACACACACTTCAGCTCTCAGGCCTGAGACCACCCCTTTCCTCCATGCCCTCAAAGGTCCTCAACTGAGTTAGTCAATCCCACCCTGCCTTTCATGCCAGCATTACCTCTGCCCTAATCTCAGGGTCATCTTATACTGTCTAAATTACAGTCCCCTCCTTGCAGCTGCATTCTGCAAACATTGAGCACTTATTATATCCTGGTCTCAGTGTTAGGGAATCAGGCTGGAAAAAAACACAACGCTGTTCTTTTCCATACTCTTTCTCCATATTGCTGTAAGTAGCTCCACGTTGATGCAGCATTGTGCTCAGACCAACCTTTCTGACAAAGTTTTACAATCCATGTGCCATAGTAAATGAACTCCCTCTATCCTCACTTTCTTTTACCTTTTTGCTGACACTTCTTTAAATATTTTTTCCTCATGCCTGCAAGGCTTTTTTTAAGCTTTGACATGTGTGTTAGTTAACTACTGCTGCCGTATAAAATTATCACAAATTTAGTGGCCTGAAACAATGCAAATGTGTTACAGTTATTAGCACAGAAGTCTGGTGTGGGGCTCACCAGGCTGCAATCCAGGTATCAGGAGGCTGCATTCTCTTCTGGAGGCTCTTGGGGAGACTTTCTTTCTAGCTTCTGGAGACCACCCATATTCTGTGACTGGTGACCGCTTCCTTTATCATTAAAAGCCAGGAATATTGCATCTTGTGACTCTACTGAAGTCACATCTCCCCCTGATTTCCTCTCATACCTCCCTCCGCAACTTTGAAAGCCCCTTATACTTGAACTAGAGGCCCAGTGCACAAAAATTTGTGCACTGGGGGGGTGGCTGGTCCCTCAGCCTGGCTTGTGCCCTCTCACAGTCTGGGACCCCTTGGGAGATAATGACCTGCAGGCTTAGGCCTGCTCCCGGGTGGCAGAGGGCAGGCCCAATCCCTAGGTGCAGCCCCTGGTCGGGCTCAGAGCAAGGCTGATTGGGGAGTTGGGGCACCGCACCCTGTCATGCACAGAGCAGGGTGGATTGCGAGGTTGCCATACCACCCTCAGTCGTGCTCAGGGTATGGCCGATTGGGGGGTTGGGGCACCGTCCCCTGTCACACTCAAGGCAGCGTCGATGGGGAGGTTGCGGAGTCACCCCATGTATCGCACAGAGCAGGGCCCATCAGGGGTTTGGAAAGCTCCCCCCTGTCATGCACAGAACAGGGCCAATCAGGGGTTTGAGGAGCTCCCCGCTGTCACTCACAGAGTAGGGCCAATAGGGGAGTTGGGGCACCGCCCCCTGTCACACACAGAGCAGGGCGGATTAGGGGGTTGGGGCACCACATCCTGTCACACTCATGGCAGAGTCAATGGGGAAGTTATGGCTCTACCCCATCACACACAGAGAAGGGGGGTTGGAGTGCTGCACCCCACACAGAGGGGCTCCATATGGGGCTCTATACCCTGTCACACACAGAGCAGGGCCAATCAGGGGGTTGGGGCACCGCACCATGTCACACGCAGAGCCGCAGGGCGATAAGGGGGTTGGGGAGCTCCCCCCTATCAGGCACAGAGCAGGGTTGATCAGGGGGTTGGGGCGCCTTCCACTGTCATGAACAGAGCAGGGCAGATAGGGAGGTTGTGGCCATGCCCCCTGTCACACAAAGAGCTGCTGGGTGATCAGGGGGTTTGGGCGCTCTGCCCTGTCACGCTGATCCCAGTGCTGGGAGGCATATTACCCTTTTGCTATATAGGATAGAGGCCTGGTGCATGGGTGGGGGCCGGCTGGTTTTCCCTGAAGGCTGTCCTGGATCAGGGTGGGGATCCCCACTGGGGTGCCTGGCCAGCCTGGGTGAAGGGATGATGGCTGTTTGCAGCTGGTCACACACCCTTCAGGGTGGGGGTCCCCACTGGGATTCCTGGCCAGTCTGGGTGAGGGGCTGAGGGTTGTGTTCAGGCTGGCGGGTGACTGAAGCTCCCAACCGCTCCTTTTTGTTTTATACTGGGCCAGCTTTTGCTCTGATGTAGCATACTATTCCATTATGTAGATATACCAGGGCTTTTTAACCCACTCATCTGCTGACCAGCACTTAGGCTGTTTCCAAACCTTAGCTATTGGAAATTGTGCTGCAGTGAACATAGAGGAGCATGCATCCTTTCAGATTGGTAATTCTAGGTTCCTGGGATATATTCCTAGAAGTGGGATCAGTGCGTCAAATGGGAGTTCCGTTTTTAGTTTTTTGAGGAAACTCCATACTCTTCTCCATAGTGGCTGCACCAGTCTGCATTCCCACCACCAGTGAAGGAGGGTTCCTTTTTCTCGCCATCCTCACCAGCACTTGCCCTTTGTTGATGATAGCCATTCTGACAGCTGTTAGGTGGTATCTCATTGTCCTTTTGATTTGTATCTCTCAGATGATTAGTGACTCTGAGCATGTTTTCATGTGTCCCTTGGCCTTCCTTTTGTCCTCTCTGGAAAAGTATCTATTTAGGTCCGTTGCCCATTTTTGTGATTGGGTCGTTTATCTTCCTTTTGTTAAGTAGTATGTGTTCCCTATAAATGTTGTAGATGAAACCCTTATCAGAGAGAACATTGGCAAATATGTTCTCCCATGCAGTGGGCTTTGTTGTTGCCTTGTTGATGGTTTCTTTTGCTATGAAGAAGCTTTTTATTTTGATGTCTTCCCATTTGTTCATTTTAACTTTATTTTCCATTGCCCCAGGAGCTGTGTCTGTGAAGATATTGCTTCCGCATATATCTGAGACTCTGCTGCCTATGGATTCCTCTACTATTTTTATGGTTTCCAGCTTTATGTTCAAGTTATTTATCCATTTTGAGCTTATTTTTATGCATGGTGTCAGTTGGTGGCCTAGTTTAATTTTTGCATTTGTCTGACCAAATTTCCCGGCACCATTTATTGAAGAGACTGTCTTATCCCCATTGTATGTTTTTGCCTCCTTTGTCAAATATTAATTGAGCTTGGTTGTTTGAATTGGTTTCTGGGTTCTCTATTCAATTCCATTGGCCTATGTGTCTATTCTTGTGCCAGTGTCAGGCAGTTTTGAACACAGTAGCTTTGTAATACAGCTTGATATCTGGTATTGAGATCCCTCCTACTTTGTTCTTCTTACTCAAGATTGCTGCCACTATTCGTGATCTTTTTTTTTATTCCAGATGGATTTTTGGAGAGTTCATTATAGGTCTGTGAAATATGCTGTTGGTATTTTAATGCGGAGTGCATTGAATGTATAGATTGCTTTGGGTAGTATAGCCATTTTAATGATGTTGTTTCTACCAATCCATGAACAAGGTATGTTCTTCCATCTGTTTATGTCTTCCTTTATCTCTTTTTTCAACATCTTCTAGTTTTCTGATTGGAGGTCTTTTACCTCCTTAGCTAAGTTTATTCCCAGTTATCTTAATTTTTTTGGTGGGATGATGAATGGGATTCTTTTTTTAATCTCCTTTTCTGTAAGTTCACTATTGGTGTATAAAAATGCCATATATTTCTTGGCGTTAATTTTGTAGTCTGCTACATTGCCGAATTCATTTATTAAGTTTACTAAGTTTTTGAAGGAGTGTTTGTGGTTTTCTATGTACAGTATCATGTCATATTCAAATAATGACAATTTACTTCTCCTTTTCCAATTTGGGAACCTTTTCTTTCCTTTTCTTGTGTGATCACTGTGACTAGGACTTCCAGTACTGTGTTGAACAGGAGTGGTGAAAGTGGGTGTCCCTGTCTTGTTCCTGTTCTAGAGGGAAATGGTTTTAGTTTTTGCCCATTGAGTATGATGTTGGCTGTAGGTTTGTCATATAAGGCTTTTATTATGTGGAAGGATGATCCTTCTATTCCTACTTTGCTGACTGTTTTTATCAGAAAAGGCTGTTGCACTTGGTCAAATGCTTTTTCTGCACCAGATGATATGATTGTGTGGTTTTTCTCTCTCAATTTGTTTATGCGATGTTTCATGTGCATTGATTTGTGGATATTGTACCATCCTTGAATCCCTGGAATAAATCCAATTGGTCATGGTGTATGATCTTTCTAATGTAATGTTGTATCCGGGTTGTAGAATTTAGGTGAGGATTGCAGCATCAATGTTCATCTGGAATATTGGCCTGTAAGTCACTTTCTTTGTGGTGTCTTTTTCTGGTTTTGGGATTATGGTAATGCTGGCTTCATGAAAAGATCTTGGAAGTATGCCGTCCTCTTGAATTATTTGAAATAGTGTGAAAAAGATTGGTTTTAGTGCTTCTTTGAATGTTTGGAAAAACTCCCCTGTGAAGCCATCTGGTCCAGGGATTTAGTTTTTTGGAAGCTTTTTGATTACCGTTTCAATTTTATCAGTAGTTATCGGCCTGTTCAGGTTTTTTGCTTCTTTCTGATTGAGTATTGGAAGCTTGTATTTGTCTAGAAATGTGTCCATTTTGTCCAGGTTTTCCATTTGTTGGAGTAGAGTTCTTATAGTTTTTACAATCCTTTGTAAATCTGCCGGGTTATTTGTTACTTCAACTCTTCCATTTCTGATTTTGTTTATTTGGGTCCCCTTTCTTAGTTTCTTGGTGAGCCTCCCTAGAGGTTCATCAATTTTTTTTTTTCTTTTTTTCAAAGAACCAGCTCTTGCTTTCATGATCTTTTGTATTATTTTTTTTGGTCTCTATGGCTTTTATTTCTGCTCTGATCTTTATTATCTCTTTCTTTTTTGGTAATATGGGCTTTTATTGTTGCACTCTTTCTAATTATTTAAGTTGAAGATTACTTAATTTATTACCATTTTTTTCCTATTTTCTAAGGTAGGCCTGTAGAGTTGTGACCTTCCCTCGCAGGACTGCTTTCATTGTGTCCCATAGATTTTAGGATTGTGTGTTTTCATTGTCATTTGTTTCCAGGATGCTTTTCATTTCTTCTCTGATCTCTTTGGTAACCCAACTATAGTTTAATAGCATGCTATTTAGCCTCCAAGTGTTTGATTTTTTTCATTGTTTTTATTGCACTTGATTTCTAGTTTTATGCCATTGTGACCTGAGAAGATGCTTATTACGTTTTCTATCCTCCTGAATTTGAAGAGACTTTGCCTGTGTCCTAATATGTGGCCTATCTTTGAAAATGTCCCGTGTGCACTGGAGAAGGATGTATATTTGGTAGCTTTGGGATGAAATGTTCTGGAGATGTCAAGTCCATCTGAACTGGAGAGTCATTTAGGATTGCTGTTTGTTTGGAGGTTTTTTGTTTAGAGGATTTATCCAGTGGTGTCAGTGAGGTATTGAAGTACCCTACATTGATACTATTGCTATCTATCTATCCCTTGATACCTTCCAGAAGTTGTTTTTTGTATTTGGGCACTCCTGTACTGGGTGCATATATGTTTACCAGAGTTATATCCTCTTGTTGATTTGCTACTTTTAGTATTGTGTAGTGGCCTTCCTTATCCCTTGCTATGACCTTCATTAGAGTTCTATTTTGTTCAGATATAAGCATTGCCACCCCAGCTTTTTTCTCATTTCCATTTGTTGAAAATTTATTTTTCCCTCTTTCACTATCTGTGTGAATCCTTTGCTCTGAGGTGAGTCTCTTGCAGACTGCAAAATATGGGTTTTGTTTCCTTATCCATTCAGCTGCCTTATGTCTTGATTGGAGCACTGAATCCATTTACCTTTAATGTTATTATTGTAAGTACTTGTTTGTCATATTTATTCTTCATGTGTGTGCTTCTCCTTGCCTTTCTGTTTCTTCTTTTTACTTCCATCCCTCTAGCATTTCTTGCATTGCTGACTTGGTGGTAATAAACACTCATAGCCCTTTTTTGTCTGTAAATTTCCTTATTAGTTCTTTAATTTTGAATTATAGCCTTGCTGGGTATGGATTCAGCCCCTTGTTTTACATCACTTTGTATATTTCATTCCATTCCCTTCAGGCCTGGTGTGTTTCTGTTGAGAAATCTGTTGATATTCTAATGGGAGATGCCTTGTAGGTAACTTTCTGTCTCTGTCTGTCAACCTTTATGATTCTTACTTTTGCATTGATGTTTAATTATGATGTGGCTTGGTGTTGGTCTTTTGGGGTTCATCTTATTTGTGACTCTGTGTGGTTCTTGGACTTGCATAGTTATTTTCTGGCCTGTATCAGGGAAGTTTTCTGTCGTTATTTCTTCCAACATGTTTTCCCCTCCCCCATCTGACTGGAAGAACTGGCTGGGTCTATAGACCAAGACTGAGCACAGACCTGCTGAGAACCTGGATTGCGGTGAGTGATGGTCACTAAATGGACACTCCCGCTGTCTGCCCATGACCCTGATCATGTCCACCGCTGCCACACATAGAGTGGCATGTTCCCATTCTCCGGTGACTTCTCTAGGCACACTCCCATCAGGCTGGCCCAGGTGATGGACATGGGAGCCTTACATCAGGAACCAGTGCCTTGTTCTTGTGTCACCGTCCCATGACCCACTCAGAGATATGAGTGCAGGCGACTGATTCAGGCCTCAGATACTGAACATGGAGAAGGAAGTCAATTGATGGCCCCTGCCAAGGTCTCTTGCCTGGAGAGAGAAGTAATGAGACTTGGAAAGTGGAATGCTTCTGTAATTTCTTAAATTCTGCTGAACATGAGGAATTACTTTTACTCATCATCTTGACTCAGAATCCAGCTTCAGGTTCACAATGGCCAGCTATCAGACAAGTGTAAATGAGCAACATGGTTGTGACCAAAAAAAGGATGGAGAGGTCCCAGGGCAAGCCATGAGGCCAAAGAGCTTCACACTAAAGGAACTCTCCCAGAGACGGGTGCCCACGTAGGCAGCAGGAAGGATGGGACCTTGGAAGCTTATCCAAAACTAGTAAGCAATGTGACAGTTCACCAGGGCATGGAAAAGACTCTCACTCTGTGTGGAAAGTTGTATGAGCAGAAGACCCTCAAGCCATGTTTAAACTACTCTTGAAATAGTTTGCAAAGGCGCATGTCAGTGTTTAATTCTCAAATATTTAAAATCACAGAGTGCTAACTAGTGATTTTACTACTTTATTTATTTACATGTATGGTATGTTTATAACAGTTTTTTAATGTTGTGACATAACTCTGTAATAGCCATTGAAAAATAACAACTTTTCCTATGGTTATTTGGATTGCTGGGCAGGGTATTAGCTGGAGGTACTATTCTATGTGGGTTGCTCTACAGTGCAAAGCAAGACTAGTCTGTGATTTACTCATTTTGCATTTCATTTGTTTTGTTTGTTTGTTGGTCTCCTCAATCTAGTGAGGGTTCATGGCTCAGAGATACCCTGAGGAAGATCATGAACGTCTCATGAGGTGTCCGAGCTGATCACCCAGAATAGCAGTGGATGTACCCTTAGGCACTCAGTAAATTTTTTGGAGTAAATCAAGGATTGAAGAGCGAGGAGAGGTGTCTGGCTTTGGCAGGTGAGGATCAGCTGACCCGTGGACATCCCTGAGAAGATGTCCACTCTGTGCCAGTGCCTCCTGCCAGCCCTCACATAGGGCATAGAGGGATTTCCTGTCAAGTATGGATACAGAACTTTTGTG
This sequence comes from Myotis nattereri, assembly GCF_964212035.1. NCBI lineage: Eukaryota > Metazoa > Chordata > Mammalia > Chiroptera > Vespertilionidae > Myotis > Myotis nattereri. The sequence goes on along the minus strand of NC_138094.1, from coordinate 13,843,566 downwards.
GCCATGAGTCTTATGGAACCGTCTCCAGGGGAACAATCAGCAGTGGAACGGGCTGTACAGCCTATAGCATCTGGTTTTCCTCTCAGCCACAATAGTCTTCCTCTGGCTTTGAGTTGGAGATTTAGGGTCAGTGGATGACAGGGATGCAGTAGCAGGAACCATTCTCTCCTTCTCTGGTCAGAAGCATAATTCTTACCATCTGATGAGGCAGAAGTGCAATCTTCACCAGAAGCATCCCTCTGCAGGCCTGAATGCCATGGTCGGGCCCTCCCTTTCCCTCTCGACCTCTCGTCTTCTTTGTGTCCAGGATCGGTGTGTGCCATTCTCCCCACCTTGCCCTGCACTCTCTATTGGAATGACCCAGTGCCTTTGGGGTTGGGATCTGGGAATGTCACTGGCACTTCATCTACGCCAGGCCAACCCTGCACCCCAACCCCTCCCCAACACCACCGCTGTCTGCATAATCTGGTAGATTATGTCTCTGATATTTAAGGGATGCAGATCACAGATTCAGCAAGACTGGCCCATGCTCTGCTGCCATTTCACTTTTGTGCCTCATTCTGGGTTCCTTATGGGATTCTCTGGGCCATTTTCTGCCTTGTCCCTCTAGCCCAGAGTGAGTGCTCTTCCTCATGCACCTCCCTTGTGCCTCTAGAAGCACTGCCCTTGGCATTAAATGGCTAGAGCCAGGCATGTCTTGGATATGAGGCATGTTCTCCTTGGGGAGCAAAAAAGAGGGGCAATCCCTTGTTTAGGTCTAGATGTCATTGGAACCAGGTCTTGTTGGGCACGGGCAGGGCAGGTAGTGCCAGCAGAGACTTGTGAGTTTGAAAAAGGCACAGAGGACAAAATATGTCAGGGTAGGAAGAGGTCTGACTGCAGAGGGAAAGAAGCCAGGTGGAAGGCTGTCTGCTCGAAGGCTGGGTTAAGAGAGCGGACGATGGGAAAGCCCATGCATGGGGACTGGTCCCCAGGGCCTCTGAAGGCCCATAGAGGCAGGGCTTGCTGTGGAACCCAGGAAGGGCATCCTCCTGCCTCTTTGGTGCCTCTTTGGTGCCTCTTTGGATCCAGAAAGGCAGTTGGGATGTTGATTTTCCTTCTGTACACTGTAGCTTGTCACGTTCTCCAAAACAGCTCAGAAGAATTGGGGAGAACTCCTGATTTCTGTTATCAGTGGGTGTCCCCAGCATGAGATTCCTGATGGGCTGACTGACATTCCAGGGATGCATAAAGAGGGTCCCAGACTTGGAGCACATTCTAAGGACCCCCTTTCTTCCAAAAAAGGTCACAAGGGCAGATGACCTGGGATCGCAGTAGGAATTTTGTGACTGGAGCAGGTTGCAAAGGACGGCCCTATTCGTGGGCTCAGAGGCTACTGTGTTCTGTACGTAAGTGAGGGCTATGATGAGAGCAGGTGGCAGGTGACCAGGATGTGGTGAAAACATCCCCCAAATTCATGTGTGGGTGCTGGGAGTCGGCAGGGCCTGTCCATTACTGGGCAGGAAGTTCTCCTGCCCACAGTGCCATAGCACATGCCCTGGGTAAAGCTGGCTCCGCATGGGGGGCGTGGATAGAGGAGTGTTTCTTGCTCATGAAGAAGGCATGTTGGGCTCAGATTTTGTTTCTAGGTCATTCTAAGTGGTCCATCCTGCCTCCCTGTATCTCCTGGACACTGGGATCTCATAGAGGCAGCCTGAGCTTGGGCTCCTATAATTTTCCAGTTTCTGCCTGGTGCATGTAATGTCTGTGTTAAAGAGAAAATCTCAGCCCCCAGGTGGCACCCTCAGGCTAAAACCCCATGATACCAAGTCTAGGCTCAACTGCTGAACTCATTACAGTTTGCACCTCTTCCAGAAACCTAAACAGCCAGTCTGAAATTTTCTGGACAACACCACTGTGCTAATCTGTCATGTGGTCCCTCTGCCTGGAATATGAGAGTTGTTGGGCATCACAATGCAGCGGGTACAGAAGAGCCTACAGAAAATCTGGGCCTCTCTGTCTCTTTGTACTGGGTCAGCACACACAAGGCGCATCCATAGGGACTGGAACAAGTGGTTTCCAGTGAGCACCACCGAGGTACAACTTCTCTGGGGCTGTCACCGTTAACTAGTCCAGGCCCTGGTCTCCAACACTCCTCCCCAGTTGCCTGTGGCGGCTCCATGGTAGGGCTTCCCTGTACACAAGTCAGGCCCCCAATACTGAAAGGGACATAAGCCTGTCAGGAACCCAGAGCCCTGGCCTCACCAGTCCATGCCTGTTATTCCCCTGGATCAAGGCCCTACTTGAACTCAAGTTCCTGTGGCCTGGAAACACATTTACATTCTTTTCAGCAAAATATTAAGCTAGCATAAACCTCTGCTTTGTTCTGTGTCCCGCCCTAGAATAGGACATCCTTTGTAGAGGATGGTCTAATGTTCGAAGACTATCCCTCATGATCCTCCTTCCCATCAATCAAGGAGGTGGTAAAGCAACTCTCAGCCAGTGACAGGCCCTGGGTCTGAAGAGTGGACAACCCCAAGCCAGTTCCCAGAGAGCATTTAAGTGGACACAGGTGAAGGTCACACCGGGGAGATAGGGGTATGGAGGGCCACCCTGAGGGTCAATACAACCAAGTGAAAGGGAGATGTCCTAGTGTGCTGTTGGATCCCACAGTCAATGGACAGTTAGCTGCTCAGCATGGAACAGGCTCCCTGCCCACCTGCCACTGCATTCTGGCCCTAGGCTGTCTCAGTTTGCTCACTGTGTGGCCTGCCAGAGGAGCACCTAGGGAGAAGGCCACACATCCAGGCCCAGGGGCAGGACTCCATTTGCCTGTATGTCTCCCTAATTGTGAGGAAGTCAGTCCTGCGTTTTCTACTTCTACTGCTCCTCATTCAGTGCCAGCCACTCATGTGCTTGCTGCTCTCTGCTGTGTTTCAGAAGTTCATAGCTTGTCACATACAGCACCTGGCCCTTCGTTCTCTTTTTATTGCTCTTCCTGTCTTTGTCTTCTACCTTCCAGTCTTCTAGCTTGGGCCCATAAGCGTAGGAGCTCATTTTCCCGTTTCTTAAGTACATTTTTTATTGATTTCAGAGAGGAAGGGAGAAGGAGAGATGGATAAACCACCAATAATGAGACAAAATCATTGGTTGGCTTTCTCCTGCACATCCACCTGGGGATCCAAACATAAACTCCGGCCCCTCCTCCAATTGATAATTGAACCATGTCCTCTTGGTTCATAGGCCTACTGAGCCACACTGGCCATCACTCTCTGCTTCTTCTAGTGGGAAGAGAAAATGCTGAAGTCTCTGTAACAGTCTGTGAGCTCCCCACTCCCCCAAAAAAGAGGATAAGAGAACAAGGCTCAGAAAATGTGTATCTCTTACAGCAAATGCTCTCTTTCTCTTCCTCTCCCTCTCCTATTCCATCTCCCTCTCCCTGTCCCTCTGTCTGACATGCACCTTGTCTTCCCATCCCCACCTTAACAGGAAATAGTGTCCATAATGGGAATCAGAACCTCTGGAATTTGGGGAAAAGTATACAAATGGGCAGGTTCTTAGGGAGGAAGGACATAGGCAAAACATCCTGTGTTCTGGGTGTTAATTCCTCTGCACAAAGAGATCGTGCCCATTACCTTGTGTGGAGATTCACCTGTGGGGCCAACTTATGTAAAGCTATTGTCAGCATGTCCTCCTCTAGAATTGCCCACTGTTATTAGCATTGATGGTATTTATTATCCACCAGATGCAAGATAAGGAAGAAAATGAAAGACAGTGCACACTGGCCAGTGTGTCTGGGCATTTTCCTGTGCACCAGAAAGTTTACTGATTTGATTTCTGGCCAGGGCACATGTCCAGGTTGCAGATTCAGTCCCCAGGCATCCAACATTGTTTCTCTCTCACAGGAATGCATGCTTCTGTGTCTGTCTCTCTCCATTTACCTCTCTCTAAAGAATTAATTTTAAAAACCCACCATATTAAAACACAACAAAAGAAAACTCATTGCTGCATGTTGCCTCTAAAACCAAGTGTCCTGCACTTGACGCTTTATTTGTTCTCGAGACCACAGTGAGAAATCTAGCAAAATTATTTATTGGAATCTGGATTATTCTATAAAATATTCAGAAAAACATAGTATTAAGGCAATGAGGCTGAGAAAGCTTAGATAGAGACTACATCTGTGAAGTTGGGCACAGAAGGGGCCTGGATAGGAGGTGACTGCTGGTGCACAGGCATCTTGTACATGAAGGCCCTTGGGCAGGGTCTCTAGGGCATCAGAAAGCAAGCAGGGAGAGTAAGGCACACATAATAGGTTCCTTACTACTAGAATGTACCCTAGAGTCCACCAATCTGCACCGCAGTCAGGCAGGCTGGATACAGGGCAGCTGGAGCACACGAATGTCAAAGGGAAGACTCTGAATAAAGAAGAGCCAAAGCCTGACATGCTTGGCTCATTGGATGAGTTTTGACCTGTGAACCAGGAGGTCAGGGTTCAATTCCCAGGCCGGGACATGCCCATGTCGTGGGCTCTTAGCCCAGTAGATGTCTTGTAGGAGGCAGCCAATCAATGATTCTCTCTCACCATTGATGGTTCTAACTCTTTCTCCCTCTCCCTTCTTCTGTGAAATCAATAAAAATATATATATATCTAAAAGTATGTACATAGTTTAGGGTTTTGATACCCTGAATATCCATTTAGAAATACAAGAGAGCCTTTTGTCATGGTCAGGATTTATATGCTGTTCCTTCTTCCCCTTTAATCTTCCTTTCTAGTCCACTTCCCCATGGGATTGTATATAAAGTGATCTATTTCATGCTGGGACGTTTTGTATTGTTTGTCTTGTTGTATTTCTCTGTACCATAATACATTATTAATACAAACCTACAGTGGAAAAATTAGGCTGAGTAAATTTGGCATCCAAATGGCTTTACTAAGTATTTCACCAATCCAGGTGCATGCCAGCTGGCAATGAAAAATGGGCTCACTGAGCCATGCCATTCATGGTTTGTTCCACCCCACAATGTGCAATCTGACAGGCTACATTTTAAAATCCTTAAAATTTTGAGGTCCAAGCTTCCTAAATTTTCAACTAATTTCACATACACTATTTCAATAAAAAGAATGTTAAAAAAAACCACACATTATTGGGGTAATTTTTAAAATTGAAGTTGGAAGGCTTGTTGATAACTATACACTCAACAGTCCAAGAGGCGAGTTTTTAAAAACCTTTCCCATTCATGATGTTTGTTTATATTCACTAATAAAAATACTGAGGATTCAAGATAACTCATAGTTTGAGTGATCATACCCTTTGTGGTACATTAAATGTCAAATAGTTGCAGAGAAAGTGCCTGAATAGTTCTCCAATAAAATACATATCACAATCTAGGGGCACTTTTGTTCACTCCGTTCAGAAGTATAGTCAGGAAGCTAACTGGTTCCATTTAAGTGGTAATCTCTGTTTCAATCTTAGTATAACCACTTCAGAAAGTGCTGATGTCACTTAAGTAAGCAAAAGGATGCCCACATTTATACTTCTTCAAACTTTTATATCATTCCGTATGCAATATTTCTCTATTTCTACTATTCCTTTCAAGGTTGAGGACATACAAAATGTCACAGGAAGGAGGTCAAGAATTGTTTTGCAGCCTTGGTGGAGGTTCCCCAATCCTTTTTTCCATTTAGGTTGTCCAAGGAAAATATGTAAATTGTTTACCCTCCCTAACTGGAAACAGGGCAGCATGCCATGAAGAAGTAACACGCTGCTTCATTTATTTTTTTTTATCATTATTGTTCAGATTATTACAGTTGTTCCTCTTTTTCCTCCATAGCTCCCCTCCACCCAGTTCCCACCCCACCTTCTGCCCTTACCCTGACACTGTCCTCATCTATAGGTGTACGATTTTTGTCCAGTCTCCTCCCACGCTCCCCACACCCCCCACATCCCTTTCCCCCGCAAGAATTTTCAGTCCACCCCCTCTCTATGCCCAATTTTATATTATATTCACCAGTTTACTCTGATCAGATTTTTTACTCACTTGATTTTTAGATTCACTTGTTGATAGACATGTATTTGTTGTTCATAATTTTTATCTTTACCTTTACTTCTTCCTCTTCTTAAAGAATACCTTTCAGCATTTCATATAAAATAATATGGAACACTTCATGAATTTGCATGTCATCCTTGTGCAGGGGCCATGCTAATCTTCTCTATATCGTTCCAATTTTAGTACATGTGGTGCCGAAACGAGCACAGTTCTCTTTCTTTTTTAATAAATATATGTATTATTTGGAAACATTAAGATCTCAGTATGTTTTTTAAAGAATGAATGAGTGCACTCTTTCATGAGCCAATAGTCTTCTTATTTTTTTTAAGTTTATAATAGTCTTTATTATCCATGAGTGAGTGAGATCATGTGCTGTTTTTCCTTCATTGACTGGCTTATTTCACTTAGCATAATGCTCTCCAGTTCCATCCATGCCATTGCAAATGGTAAGAGTTCCTTCTTTTTTACAGCAGCATAGTATTCCATCATGTAGATGTACCACAGTTCTCTAATCCATTCATCTACTAATGGACACTTGGACTGTTTCCAGATCTTAGCTATGTTGAATTGTGCTGCTATGAACATATGGGTGCATATATCCTTTCTGATTGGTGTTTCTGGTTTCTTGAGATATATTCCTAGAAGTGAGACCATAGCATCAAATGGGAGTTCCATTTTTAGTTCTTTGAGGAAGGTCCAGACTGTCTTCCATCGTGGCTGCACCAGTCTGCATTCCCACCAGCAGTGCACGAGTGTTCCTTTTTCTCCACATCCTCTCCAGCACTTGTCGTTTGTTGATTTGTTGAAGATAGCCAGTCTGACAGGTGTGAGATGGTACCTCATTGTTATTTTGATTTGCATCTCTCTGATGATTAGTTACTTTAATTATCAGGTTAGCAGATTGCCTTCAGCCATTTTGCCAACAGCAGGGTAATATAATGCAGATTTTCAGCCCTGCTGTTTATCAAAGTTCATTAGCCCTGTATAAAAATATATATATGTATATATATATATATATATATATATGTGTGTGTGTGTGTGTATATATATATGTGTATATATATATATGTATATATATATATATATATATATATACATATATGTGTGTGTGTGTGTATATATATATATATATATATATATATATATATATATATATATATATATTTTACAGGCCCAGTGCACAAAAATTTGTGCACTCAGGGGAGAGGGGGTCCCTCAGCCCAGCCTGTGCCCTCTCGCAGTCTGGGACCCCTCAGGGGATGACCACCTGCTGGCTTAGGCCTGCTCCCCGGGGAATTGGGCCGAAGATGGCAATCAGACATTCCTCTGACAGCCTGGCAGCCCTCGGGAGATGTCCACTTGCCAGCGGGGAGAAGACCTAAGCTGCAGTCAGACATCCTTAGCACTGCTGACGAGTCTGGAGAGCCTCCCTCCACCACTGCTGTAATGGCAGCCATCAGCCTGGCTTGTGGCTGAGCAGAGCTCCTCCCATGTGAGAGCGACCTGACTACCAGAGGGCAGCACCTGCATTGAGCGTCTGCCCCCTGGTGGTCAGTGTGTGTCATAGTGACCAGTCATTCTCAGTCTTTCTGCTGTTAGGGTCAGTTTGCATATTACTCTTTTACTATATAGGATAGAAGCCTGGTGCATGGGACGGGGCCGGCTGGTTTTCCCTGAAGTGTGTTCTAGATCAGGGTGGGGTCCCCACTGTGGTTCCTGGCCAGCCTGGGTGAGGGGCTGATGGCTGTTTGCAGCTGGTCACACACTCTTCAGAGTAGGGGTCCCCACTGGGGTTCCTGACCAGTCTGGGTGAGGGGCTAAGGGCCGTTTTCAGGATGGCAGGCGACTGAAGCTCCCAGCCTCTTTTTTTTATTTTTTATTCTGGGATTTATTTACCTTCTATTGCTGTCACTGGAGCTGAGAGCCGGCTGCAGCTTGAGGCTATGGCTGGCTGAAAGCAGGTATCTGGGTTTGTTTAGCTTCTATAATTGCAACATTGTTGCATCTGGAGCTCAGAGCAGGGCTGCCGCAGGTGGGGAAACTTGGCTTCCTCCATCACTGGAGCAACCAAGCCTCATGTTCACTTCAGCTGCGTGGCTTCCGGCAGGCATCTTGATTGGGAGTTAATTTGCATATCTCGCTGATTAGCCAATGGGAAGGGTAGTGAAGTTATGGTTAATTCCCATGTTTATCTATTATTAGATAGTATATATATACATATATATATATATATATATATATATATATATATATACACACACACACACATACATCTATACACACACACACACACACACACATACACACAGACACATACTACTGTTGGTCTTTATCTCCAGCACTTAACTCTGAGGTTTGACAGTGTGATCAGTGCTTCTTTGTGTCTAGATGTCTTGTTGTTCATCAGTTAATGTTGTTCATTATATTCCACAAATGAGTGAGAATGTGATATTTATCATTCTCTGAGTGGCTTAATTTGCTTAGTGTAATGCTCTCCAAGTCCATCCATGCTCTTTCAAATTATAAGAGTTCATTCTTTGTTACAGCAGTAGAGTATTCCATTGTATAGATGTATCACAGTTTATTCATCCGTGCATCTGCTAATGGGCACTGAGACAGTTTCCAAATCTTAGCTATTGTAAATTGGGCTGGTATGAACATACAGTGGCATATATCTTTCCTGATTGGTCTATCTCACTTCTTGGGATATATATGCCTAGAAGAGAGAATACTGGGTCAAATGGGAGCTCCATTTTTAATTTTTTGAGAAAACTCTACACGGTTTTCCACAGTGCTTGCATCAGTCTGCATTCCCACCAGCAGTGCACATGGATTCTTTTTTGTGTGGCTGTTTTCTTGGATCCAGGGCCTTAGGTATTACAGACTTTTGATCCCCAATACGAATTAGGCATAATGCAGTTCGAATAAGAGCACACATAGTTCAAGATGACAAGGTTACTTGTTTTCCTTGAGCCTGAGTTCAGAGAGTACCTTTTGATATTTTTATTATTTTTTTAATATTATATTTTATTATTATATCTGTCTTTGTTGTTTATTGTTATTGCATTAAGCATGCCTTTATTTTAAAGTCTATTTTGTCTGATGTGGGTATTGTTGCTTTTTCTCTGCATCCTCACCAGCACTTGTGGTTTGTTGATTTTTTTCTGACAGCTATTCTGACAGGTGTGGATTGGTAACTCATTGTCGTTTTGATTTGCATCTCTTGGACTGTTCTCTTGGACTGTTTGAGCATTTTTTTGTATGTCTCTTGGCCTTTTGTAGGTCCCCTTTTGAAAAGTGTTAATTTAGGTCCTTTGTTTTGATTGGATTGTTTATCTTCCTATTGTTAATTTGTGTGAGTTCCCTGAAATTTGTGTGAGTGGATATTCAACACTTATCCGAGATACTTGGGAAATATGTTCTCCTATGCTGTGGGCTTTCTTATTGTTTTGTTCAGGATTTTGTTTGCTGTGCAAAAGATTTTTATTTTGATGTAGTCAATTTGTTTATTTTCCCCTTTGTGTGCATTGCCTTTGAAGCTGTATCGGTAAAGATATTGCGGAGACGTATCTGATATTTTGCTACATATGCAATCTTGTAAGATTTTTTATAGATTCTCATCTGATGTTTAAGTCCTTTATCCACTTTGAGTTTATTTTTGTGAATGGTGTAAGTTGGTGGTCCAGTTTCATTATTCTGCATGTATCTTTCTAATTTTCCTAACATTTATTGAAGAGAATATCTTGACTCCATTGTATGCTCTTGCCTCCTTTGTAAATTAATAATAGAGCATAATGACTTGGGTCCACTTCGGGGTACTCTGTTCTGTTTCAGTGGAGTATATGTCTTTTCTAGTGGCAGTAGCAGGCAGTTTTGAGAATGGTGGCTTTATATTATAGCTTAATATCTGGTATTGTGTGCCTGCCAACTTTTTTCTTCTTCCTCAGATTGCTCAGGCTATTTTTACTCCATTTCAATTTTTGGAGGATTTTTTTCTGTGTCTGTGATATATTCTGTTGGTATATTAATGGAGATTACAATTAATCTGTAGATTGCTTTCGGGAGTATGGACATGTTAATGATGTTAATTCTACCAACCCATCAACATGGTATATTAGTCCATTGGTTGATATCTTTATCTCCATTTCAATGGCCTGTAGTTTTCCAAGTGCAGTTCTTTTACTTTCTTTATGAGTCAATAAAAATGTACAGTTTTTAATTATAAACCTTGTGTTCTATCAAAATTACTTCACGCGTGAATTTTAGGACACCCTTTACTTAGGCGACTCCGGTGAAAGGGCCATTTGACCCACAAAGGGGTCGCAACCCACGGGTTGAGAACCGCTATTCTAAAATGTCAATTAAATCTAATGGATCCAGTGTGTCCTTTAGAGGCTCTGCATCCTTGTTATTTTTTCATATGGAAGATCTATCCAGAGAAGTCAGAGGGGTGATAAAAGTCCCTTACTGTGACTGTCCTGTTGTCACACTCTCTGTAAAAGTCTTCTAGAATTTTTGTTAGTTTTGATTTTTTGTTTGTTTGTTTGAGATATATATATTGAGGTGCTCCTCTGTTGGGTGAATATATGTTTACTAGGGTTATATTGTCTTGTTGGTTGGTCCCTTTAGTATCATGCAGTGACCTTTCTGTCTCTTGTGATGGCCTTTATTTTAAAGTCTATTTTGTCTGATACCCATATTGTTACTTCAGCCTTGTTTATTTTTTTCATTTCCATTTGCATGGAAATGTTTCCCATTCCTTCATTCTCATCCTGTGTGTGTCTTTTGTTTTGAGGTGGTGTTCCTGTAGAAAGCATATACTTGCATCATGTTTTTGTATCCATTTTGCTCCAATACACCTTTAGATTGGAGCATTGACCTATTTACATTTAGGGTTATTATTAATAGGTATTTATTTCTTTCCATTTCATTTCTGTGTGGCTAACTTTCTGACTCTGTTTCTCCTTCTCATTACAGCAATCTCTTTAGCATTTCTTGTAAAGCTGGCTTGGATATGATGTACTCCTTCAGCCTTTTTCTGTCTAGGAAGCTCTGTATTTGACCGTCTATTTTGATTGAAAGAATTGCTGGATATAGTAATCTTGGCCTCAGATCCTTACTTTCCATTAACTTGAGTACTTCATGCCATCTTCTTCTGGCCTGTAGAGTTTCTGATGAGAGATCAGGAGTCAGCCTTATGGGAACTCCTTCATAGCTAACAGTTTTGTCTTGCTGCCTTGAAGATTCTGTCTTTGTCTTTAATTTTTGGCATTTTAATTATGATGTGTCTGGGCATGGGTTTGTTTGGGTACTTCTTCTTTGGGGTTCTCTTTGGCTCTTGATCTTGTGTAGGATTTTCCTTTATCAGGTTAGGTAAGTGTTCTGCCATTGTTTCTTCAAAGACCTCTATGCCTTTCTCTCCTCCTGCCTCTTTTGTCACTCTCGCTATTCTAATACTGTTAGGTAAGTGGTCCTCCTGTTTGTTTGGGTTTTTTTTTTTAAATCTTATTTTTTCTGTCTTTTTTTTATTGGGTGATATTTTTAACTTTGTTCTAATTCAGTGATTGATCCTCAGCTTTCCCTAATATCTGCCTATTCCTTCCAATGTGTTCTTTGTGTTATGTCATTTTATATCTAGGACTGTTCTTTTCATAGTCACTATATCTTTTTTCATGCTCTTGAGCTCTTTTACCCTCATAACTCTGAAGTCAGATTCAGATAAATGTCTGCTCTGTGCTTCACCTATCTCTATATCTGAAGAATTCTCTAGTTCTGTTATTGGGGGTTGTTTCTTTGTTTCCTCTTTCTGGCTTTCTGTCTGGGTTTGTGGTGAGGAGCTAGGTGGATCCTATATGCCTCTCAGTCTCTAGTGCAGGACATTGTTAAAGTATGTTTCTGACTAATTCGGTCAGGCAAAGACTCAAAGCCTCCAGAGATCTCCTCTCTCTATAGACTGGTAGGATTCCAACTTCACTTGCCTCCAAGGCAATGGTCATCAGCTGTGACAAGAGTTTGTTTCAACAAGGTGGGGCAGTTGCCTCTGCCTGGAGGTTAATTGTTATTTATAATCTCTTAACTGCCCTCAGGGCACGGTGTTTACCAGTAGTGTGTGTTAATTGTGTCCCCTCCAGGAAAAGCAAATGTCTGCATGGGAGAGATTTTCTCTGCTGCATGAGGAAATGACTTCTCCCAGGAACTTGAAGTGTTTGTCTTCTGAGCTGGTAACCTTGACTCCCAGTTCTGGCTTTTTCCCTCACAGCTCCAGTCCGCTTCACCCTCCCTTTGCCAGGGCACAAGGTGTGTGGCTCCACAGGGAAGTTTGTGCGTTGGCCCTTTAAGAGGATGCCTGAATTTCCAGTTGTCTCTCCCTGGCAGACAGTGCCCTGCTGCTATTCACATCCACAGGTTATATGGGTACCCTCCTCAGTTCTGGTGCTCTCTGCTAGGAGGCGCAGCTTGGGGATTAGACCCAGAGTTCTCAGTGGCAGTCCTCCACAGCTGAGATATCTCTCTGAGACTTCAGTTGCTGTCTGTGGGTGTCAGGCCCGCCCCCTTCCAGCCTCCTCTCCTCCTACCAGTGTCTAAGTGGCCTCCACCTTCGGTCCTCGGGTGTCACGGTTCTCTCCTGTGAGTTTTCCATTGATTATTCAGGAAGTTGTTCCGTATTTTAGTTGGAATATCAGTTTGTTCCTGGGAGCATGTCCCTGCAGCATACACTTATTCTTCCACCATTCTTTTAAAAATATTTTTATTTATCTCAGAGAGAAACGGAGAGCGAGTGAGAGTTAGAAACATCAGTGATGAGAGAGATTCATTGATCAGCTCCCTCCTGCAAGCCCCAGACTGGTGATTTATTCCACTCCCAGGTAAGTGCCCTTGACCTGAATCAAATCTGGGCCCTTCGGTCTGAAGGCCAGTGATCTGTCCACTGTTCCAAATTCGCTAGGGTTCTGCCACCTTTTTCAATCTTCTTCAGAATCCCTCTGCATTGTAAAGTCCCTGCTAACATTCTTGTCCAATACACTCCTTTTCATGTGGTTTCAGGATGGAGTTGTGCATGAAGGCCCTAATGTCCTGTGAGTGCACATTCTGATCAATAGCACCATCAGGAAATGTGCATTGAGGCATGCTTAGTAGGCATATAGTAACATAAACCTGCCATGTCTCTTACTGTTTCTGTCTCTGTTTGGATCATGATGGATCCCAACTAAGGCTCTTGTTTCAAGTAGGGGTTGGCAGGATATACTCTTCATTTCAACACGTGTTCTTCTGAGAAACTTTGGTAATGGTGCCCTACTCTAAAATGTATTAGGCCATTCAATTATAAGGCCAGATCTTTTTATAAGGACAAGGCATTTATTTTTATTGAATGATAATTCTAAGAAACACATCTAATCTAATAAAAGATAAACATGGTAATTGGTGTACGACCGCTACACTTCCCATTGGCTAATCAGGGCAATATGCAAATTAACTGTCAGCCAAGATGGCGGCCGGCAGCCAGGCAGCTTGAACCTAAAATGAGGCTTGCTTGCTTCAGTGACGGAGGACTCCAACGTTCCCTGCCGGCTGCTGCAGGCCTCTGAGCCTGCAGTTTCAAACATTGTAACAAATATAGACGCTAAACAAAACCTCAGCCAGCTGGGATCTCAGAGCTGGGGTTGATACAGAGTTTTGAGAACTAAAACAAACCAGATACCTGCTTTCAGGAGCGGAGGCCTAAGAGCTGGAGCCTCAGAGCTAAAGCTGGCCCAGAATTAAAAAAAAAGAAAAAGAAAAAAGGAGCAGTTGGGAGCTTCAGTCCCAGCCTGAAAACAGCCCTCAGCCCCTCACCCAGACTGGCCAGGCACCCCAGTGGGGACCCCCACCCTGAAGGGTGTGTGACCAGCTGCAAACATCCCCTCATCCAGGCTGGCCAGGCACCCCAGTGGAGACCCCCACCCTGATCCAGAACACTCTTCAGGGCAAACCAGCCAGCCCCACCCATGAACCAGTTCTCTATTCTATATAGTAAAAGGATAATATGCCTCCCAGCACCAGGATCAGCGGAGCCAAGGGGCCTCCCTGCACCAGGATCAGCGTGACAGGGGGCAGCGCCCAAACCCCCTGATTGCCCTTCTCTGTGGGTGATAGAGGGCGGCGCCCCAACCCCCCACCATGGGCCCTGCTCTGTGTGTGATGGGGTAGAGTCATAACCTCCCCATCGGCCCTGCCCTGAGTGTGACAGTGGTGGCGCCCCAACCCCCCTGATCGGCCCTGCTCTGTGGGTGATAGAGAGTGGCGCCCCAATCCCCTGATCCGCCCTGCTCTGTGTGTGACAGGGGGTGTTGTGCCAACTCCCCTATAGGCCCTACTCTTTTAGTGACAGGGTGATGCTCCCCAACCCCCTGATGGGCCCTGCTCTGTGCGTGACAGGTGGGGGGGGTGAGTTCCCCAACCCCCTGATCGGCCCTGCTCTGTGCGTGACAGGGGGCAGTGCCCCAACCCTCTGATCAGCCCTGCTCTGTGCGTGACAAGGGTTGGTGCCACCACCTCCCCATCGACCCTGCCTTGAGTGTGACAGGGGACGGTGCCCCAACCCCCCAATTGGCCCTACTCTGAGCATGACTGAGGGTGGCATCGCAACCTCCCAATCCGCCCTGCTCTGTGCATGACAGGGGGTGGTGCCCCAAATCCCAGTGGGCCCTGCTCTGAGCCCAACCAGGGGCTGCACCGAGAGATTGGGCCTGCCTTCTGCCACCCGGGAGCAGGCCTAAGCCAGCAGGTCGTTATCTCCCAAGGGGTCCCAGACTGCGAGAGGGCACAGGCCAGGCTGAGGGACCCCCCCCCCCACCTGAGTGCACAAATTTTTGTGCACCGGGCCTCTAATAAATATATAAAGATATACTTTGTGCTTCCAACAATCATACGTATTGAGGAAATGTGGAGACCAAATAACTACAACTGAATCAATAGGATGCAATTACTGTAGTTCCTCGCATTACATTGTTGACACGTTCCTGAAGTGGGATGTAATGCAATATTCGCGTAAGTCATAACCCACCTACATAAGCACGTATGTCACTCACATGGAGTACACATACACAGCAGTAATGGCGTGAAACAGTAAAAAAAAAAAAAAAAAAAAAAAAAAAAATTAAAAGAAAGATAACAATTCCTGACCTTTACTTGTGGTAAATGAATAATAATAATAATAAAAAAAACCATGAAGCATATATGTACATACGTAGAAATGATCAAACTTTTTTAAAAAATAAATAAATGGGGTATGGAGACGTATCCAGAAAACTTTGTACTTTGAGTCCAACATAACCCAAGGAATGTCTACATTATCTCAACAGGCTGAAAAGTGACCAATGTGGATTCAGATAGTCTGTTTTTAATGAAAACAAGGTTGGGAAGGCACACTTCAAAGAGTCAGGCATTGCAAGTTCCAAATTAGAGCGTGCACATCGTTGTGAAGAAGTAAGGTAAAAGTGACTTATTCATATTAGTAAAGAGATGTTTTAAAATCTAACACTGAGACCCTCACTATAATTTATGTTGGAAAATTGGAAGTATTGATAGCATCAGTGTAGTTAAGAAGAATATGCCTCTGCACTTGAATATAGACAAGCAGCCTTCCCATTTCAATTTTGGATGAGCTAGTGAGCAAAGAAAATTAGTGAAAGGCTCATTTAGTGGCATTAGTGGAAAGAATTAGCACTGAAACATAGTACTGTTTGTGGGAGATGTAATATTTCTCATATTTTGAAGGAGATTAGTGCCCTTCCTATAAGCCATTAAATAATACCACTAAAGAGCAGTAAAATCTATATGGCCATCATTACCAAAATTCAGGTTATACCTTTAAATTATTCAGCATTAGAAGAGAACCATGCTAAATCGGTGATAAATAATAAAATGACTAGAGGCCCGGTGAATGAAATTCAAGTGCTGGTGGCGTCCCACAGCCTGGCCTGCGCCCTCACGCAATCTGGGACCCCTTGGGAGATGTGGGACTGCCAGATTAGGTCTGACACCTCCTGAGGGATGTAGCAGTGCACGAAACGGCAGGCAGCCGGGCAGGAGCCCAAGCTGGAGCCAGGTGCTGTGTTCCCGCTCATCCAGGCCCCACTCCACCTGCCACCACT
The DNA here is from genome assembly GCF_964212035.1 of Myotis nattereri. Lineage (NCBI taxonomy): Eukaryota > Metazoa > Chordata > Mammalia > Chiroptera > Vespertilionidae > Myotis > Myotis nattereri. Next base: position 13,827,406 of record NC_138094.1, on the reverse strand, counting down.
GCTTCGTAGCCTTGTCACATAGGCAGCAGAGGCTCTTGCTGTCACAGCTGCACTTTCCAGCCTTTAGCCCGGCTTCTGGCTGAGTGATGCTCTCGCTGTGGGAGAGCCTTGACCACCTGGGGGAAGCTCCTGTGTTGAGCGTCTGCGTCCTGGTGGTCGGTGTGCATCGTACCAACCACTCATAATGTCGCTTATGCTTATATATATATATATATATATATATATATATATATACACACTAGAGGCCCGGTGCACAAAAATTTGTGCACTCGGGTGGGTCCCTCAGCCCGCCCTGTGCCCTCTCGCAATCTGGGGCCCCTTGAGGGCCCCTTCCCCTGGCTGCTGGCACCAGTTTTCTTCCGGCGCCTGGAACCCAGGCCTTCCCTCTTCGCCAGGAGGGGCGTGTACAGTGGGCTAGGGACTTAGCTCTTTTAAAAATACTTCTGAATGTTTGGTAAATAACCCTGTAGGAATCTCCTTTCTGAAACATGTTGGTTGTTAAGGGCTGATTTGGGTAATCAACAAAATGTATGTTAGAATCCTAATCTCCAGAACCTCAGAATGTACCTGTGTATAGAGATAAGATCTTTAAAGAGGGGATTAGATTAAATTGAGGCAGTTCTAGTGGGACCCTTAGCCCATCTCACTGAAGTCCTTATAAGAAGAGGAATGTTGGGGCCCTGCCTCAGTAGGTCCGGGGGTTCCCAAAGGTGTGGATGGAGTCGGCGACGAAGGAATGACACAGAGGCAGCATTCAGGTGATCATCATGTCCAGGTTCTCTTTTTATTGTCCTGTTACATCTATATTTATACTATTTGATCCTAAAAGCATGCCTCTATAAGCTTTTTTTTGCCAAGGAGAGCATGGGGTCTGTTTATTGGGGGGTCAGTCAAAGGGGGAGCTGGCTAGGGTGGGGTAGGGCAGCTACTTGTCTGGCCCCCAGAAACCCAACTTGTGTCCAAAGCCTCGACCGCTTTGAAGCCAAAGTCTTCCTCCACCTTTATCTGCATGGGGGCCAGCTCCAGAGACAGCGGGACTCACGCCTGGCCCCCTTCCGGTGGCACTCGCCGCCTCTTCCAACCCCTGGGCCCCTCGCCAGGGGCCAGGCTGCTGGCTTCTGCAGGCGCTGGCATCCTCCTGGGCGGGGACAGCCCCTCTTTCTCTGGAGGCTGGTTCTCAGTGTTGCCTGGGGTGGGGGCATCTGTGCCCTGGCTGCCCTCATCCTCCAGTAAGATGGTGAACTGGCTGGCCCAGTAGTTGTCACCGTAGGAGTCCAGAACCTTCATGAGGAACCTCCTCTCCTGCTGGAGTCTCCATGTTATCCTCTATATCTGATGGAGCCTGTTCAGGACCCACTCCTTCGCCTGCTCAATCTCCCTGCAGCGCCTGGTACTTCCTGCGATTAAGTTCCCTTTGGCGCCGCTGTTGCCAGCCTCAGGCTGCCTCCTCCTCTTCCTCTAGCTCCTGGAGGCTGCAGCTGCCCAGACCCCCAGACAGGAACTCCACTTCGGTCTCAAGCTCGCTCTCCAGGATGTGACCACCTTCAGCGGAGGCAGCGCCAGCTCCCAGCCAGGAGGTGCTGAGAACTCCTCAAAGCCCACGGCTGCCATGGACCCCTCTCTCTGCCCCAGCTCCATTTCTCCCTGGCTCCAGGCGCAGAACTTCCAACCTTGCAAGCCTCTAGTTTAAAGTGGCTTGCAAAACTACAGCCCATTGGATTTCACAGCCAGGCACCCAGGCCCGGCTGCTAAGCCTCCTGTGAGTTGTAGTTCTCTATTTCCAGCTTGCCTCCCTGCCCCACCCCCACCCCAGTCCCAACTGAAAGGCCCTGCTGGCTGGACTAACCCTGTGGCCAGGCATCTGAGTCACCTCGGGTCTTTATTCCTGCCCCGACACCACGCCATCTGGCCATGGAGACTCTCCTCTTGGGAGGCCCCTGGGTCTCCTTCTGGGTCTCCTTCTCGGGCCTGGCTGCATCGCCCCCGAACCGGATGGCGTGCCCCAGCTGCTACACAGCCCCGGGCCCTGGGTCTCCTCAGCCTGGGCACCGGATCGTGTTCCCCAGCTGCAACGCAGCTCTGGGTCCTGGGTCTCCTCAGCCTGGGCACCGGATTTCTGACCCAGCAGCGATGTAGCCCCAGCACCCGGGTCGCCTTCTGGGTCTCTTGCTGGGGCCTGGCTGCTTCGCCCCTGGGGTCCAAATGGTGTCCCCAGGCAGCTATGCAGCCTGGCCTCTGGCCCCGCCTCTGGGTGTTCTCCCATCACTGGTGATCAGTGATCTGAGAAGCCACGCTGGGCAGGGAAGAGGCAGACATCTGCCTCTTCCCTGCCCCACCCAGTTTCTCCGATTACTGGCCCAGGGCCAGCAAAGGTGGCCAGGTCCTCCTATCACAGAAGCCAGCAGAGGCAGCCTGGCTTCTCTGAGCAAAAGCAGCTTGGTTCTCTGGCTCTTGGCTGCCACTGGGTTTCCAATTGCAGTCAGGGCAGGCGGCTTCTTCCCTCCTTCCCCTTTCGCCTCCTAGCATTGCACCTATGTATGCAAATTAACTGCCATCTTTGTTGGCAGTTAACCTCCAACTTGGCTGGCAGTTAATTTGCATATCGCCCTGATTGGCCAATGGGAAGGGTAGCGGTCGTACGCCAATTACCATATTTCTCTTTTATTAGATAGGATAGATATGTGCGACCAATTTGGCATGTCCTGCCCAATAGAATATTACCATTCACGGATGATATCTTGCCACTATTAGAATACCAGTGGCCAGGTGCATGGATTCGTGCATGTTGAAAGGAAATTAATTAGAAGAAATACCATAATACTGCTATTTGCCCTTTCTCTATAATAGCAGTGTCAATCAAATGCAGATTGACAATGACAAATTGAAACACACTCATGCAATTGGCGCCAGTAAGAGCTTCATATGTATCACACATGCACGAGTCAACTTAGCCATATAAAAAAATATATATATATATATATATATATATATATATATATATATATATGGAATAAACTTGCTTAATTAGACCTGCAATCAGATTTAGCTAAACTTTTTTCAAGCCATTGAATCACCTTAACTTCTCCTCCAGGTAATTGTCAGCAACACAGCAGTAAATATCAACACAAAGCACATTATTATTGTAGTTCATGTGGGGAGACCAACGGCTAAAATATTTAACTGAAGCAATGTTTGACTTTATTCTGCACAGTGAGAAAACCTGAAGTCATTTTCAAGTTCCACCATTTCTTCCTTCTTTTCAGTCAGGTCAAGTTTCTAAGCTTGCAAAATCTCGGTTTTCAGGCTAATAATAGGATACCTCTGAGTCTACCAACTATCTACACCAGAGCTTTGAGTAAGTGGCAGGGCTTCGCAGGGTGACGCCCACTGCCCCATCTGTGATTAGAGGAGGCTTTTGTGGAGCCCACCCAGAAACAGCAGGCTGGGCCTGGCTAGGTGCCTTCTGTACCACATGCTCACATGACCAGCGCCTGTGCATGAGCCCACTGTGTCCCCACTCAGCACACCAGGGCCTGGTTGCATGCGCCAGTGAGCAAGCACCTTGCCTGGACTCAGCAGGCTCTGCACCACCTGCTCCTTCACAGCACCAGTCTCAGAGCCAGGGGGCATCCAGAGTCAGGCTGTGTTGGGAGACTGAGGGGCTCCTGGGGGCAGCGCGCTTCCTCTCAGTTCCACTAGGGGGCCTTCAGCTGCAGGGCGCCTGAGGATTCACAGGGCTCCCCAGGGCCTTTGCACCAGGAAGGACAGGGCAAGCAGGATGATCCAGGAGGCTTTTAGCTTCACCTCGGTGCAGGAAAGTGGTGATACCCAGGACACAAGGGCACAGGAGGTTCAGAGGGCAGCTTTGGGGCTGGAGTGGGAGGACTTCATGCAGGTGGGGGAGGCTGAGACCCTGGAGCGGAGGTTGGACACAGGCCAGGATGTTGGGCTTGATCTTCAGTGCAGGAAAGAGGAGGACTGGGTGGCTGCAGAGCAGTGTGTGCAGGGAGAGGAGAGTGAGGTGCAGCAGGGAACCCAGAGTGAGGAGTAAGGGGAAGACAAGGAGGGCCTGTGGGAGGAGTTCCAGGCACAGGCTCAGTTTATCCTGTGGACAGAGGGCCTTCTGCAGGTGGTGCCATGGCAGGCCAAGTGGGCAGGTGAGGAGGTTTTCCCAGATCTGAGGTGGGGAGGCAGGAGAAGGTGGTGAGTGAAGAGCTGAGGCTGGAGGCACAGGATCCAGGTGACCCGCAAGGGAGTGACCACCAGGAGGAGGGGTGGATGGAGGAGCAATTAATTGCAGTAGAGCAGTTTTTCCTGCAGGGGGAGTGGAGGGCACCATGAAGGGAGTGGAACAGGTGGGAGAGGTGGAGCCTCAGTCCAAGGCCAAAGCAAAGCCAGAAGAAGAGCAGCCAGTGCAGCAGGAGGAGGCCCAGTCAGGGCCCAGGGCCAAGTTCACCTGGTCCCCTCTGGAGGTGCTCCACTTTCTCCAATTGGAGATGGAGCCCATGAACGAGCAAGCCAGCAGGGCCTTCTCTCGGCTCAGGTGCAGGACTCGGCAGAGGCTCAAGCCCTATTTCGAACAGAGAAGCCTCAATATAAGGCGCATCCCTGGGTTCTGGCTCACAGCTGTATCCTTGAGGGTAGAGGAGCAGGATCACAAGGAGCATGGGACAGTGCAGGAGAACGGTGTAAGCGGGGATGGTTCCCATAGAAAAGAACATTGAGGACAATCTAGGGGCAGTGCATCCCGGTCTGGCCCAGGATCCTGGAGACACCCTCTGTCTTGTACAGGCACCATAGAAGCATTACCAGGGTGTCCAGGGGCAGAGCTCCAACGCAGAGGCACCATACACCAGAGGCTGATGCCCACAGACAGGGCTGTGTTGCATGGGCTGTTCTGGGACTAACACTGCCCTACAGGCCATCTGTATGTCCAGTTCCTCAGTCAGAAGCATGAATGTGTGATGTGTAACCTGTCAAACCCTCAGCACAACACAGTCTGGTGGGCATCAGGGTCTGTCAGGAAACAGAGTGGTGCTGTGCCCCTTTCTGCCCTTGATGGAGAAGGAGTGGCCTTAAGGGAAGGAGAGGCTAGGCCAGGCTGCTCTTTCTAGCTGGTCCATGCCCAGCTCCCAAGGTGCAGGTTGCTTGACCCACAGCAGTTTGTCAACCACCCAGAGTTGTCGGCAATGATCAGGGTCCAAGGTGAAAACATCCTTGGTCACATGATCAATTTGAAGGTCAGTCTACCTGCTCCAGGGAGTGGTGGAGGGCAGGTGGGTAAGTGGCCTGTCCCTGAAAACAGCTACAGGCTGGAGCCCTGGGCAGCGATTTCACTCCCTGGATCCACTTTCCTTCTGCAGGTGAGGGAAGTCAGGCATCCCTGGGGTTGGTGCACCATTAGCCTGTACTTCTGCAGCAACCCCTACTTCCGCAACCATGTGATTGTGAAGAAGTATCTCATCACTCTCACAAGTAACAGGAGGCTCCCTGTATGGGCTGCAGCTGGTGGTGGGCAGGGATGGAAGGCCATGTGCCCAGCTTCACATACCCCTCTCCTGCAGGATACAGGTTGTCCAGTGCCACTCAGATTCAGTGGTACCAGCATTGTGAATGAGAAGCCTACAGCCACAGGCTCCAGGACAACAGCGCCAGCTTCTTCTACTGGTTCTCTGACAACAGCGTGGCAGGATCTGGCAGGATTGCTGCGGTTGGATGTCACTGGCCATGCCAGCATGCAGCTTCCTGTGTCCACCTGCTGCTTGCAATTCTATTCAGGTCCCTATGGTCTCCTGTTTGCCCTACCAGATCATCAGCAAGGACCTGTGGCTCAATCCCCTGGAGAACTATGAGAGGAAGATGGTCCCCAGAGTGGACAGGGCGGGTGAGGAGGGGCTGCCTGGGCTCTCCCCTGGTGTGCTGCCAGGTTCCTGGGCCATTATTTTTCTCTCACAGGGACACCTGGATGCTGGGAAGGATACAGCCTGTGACCCCCGGACCTCAGGATGTGTGCCTGAGACAGGAACTACCAGCACAACAAGTGCAGTGCAATTCCAGATCAGGCAGGGGGGCTTAGGCAGGGGGAGAGAGTGTGCATGTCCATTGTCACTCAGAGTCAAAGCAGATTACCTCAGCCCCTCCTCTGAACTCTCCCTCTAGGCCACCCACAGCACCTTCAGGCCTTTCCACCTGCCCCTCAACAGGGGATGCCATGACATGTTCTTCCTATACTCCTTTCCACAGGTGTCTGTGAATCTTCCTCATGCTGAGGCCTAGGCTGCTGCGCTGCCACACCACATTGCCCTGTTGCTGCTCACCACCATCTCCTATTTCCCCAAGGTCTCCTCTTCCTCCTGGGGCCAGTGGGATCGGCCTGCTCCTTATCAGTATCTTAGGGGGCAAAGTGTGGGCCACAGAGCTGGAGGAATCCTTGTTTTGCAGCCTTGTCAGAGGTTCTTCAATCCTTTTATCCATTTAGGTTTTCCAAGGAGAATACCTCATTTGTTTACCCTCCCTAACTGGAAAACAGGGCAGCATGCCATGACGAAATAACACACTGCTTCATTTTGTATACAGTTCACTTCATAGACTTTATGCACATATGGTCATAGACACCCTGGGAAATTTAGGGCCATGAATATAACTCACCATCCAAACAGATTGCTTTTATGTGTTTGTCATAAAATCAGACAAGAAATCCCATTTGCAGAACACTTTCTTCTGAAAATTTTTTGTAATGTTAGTGTTTAAGTTTTTACAAAAAGTAATATATATGTCTCTTTCTTTTTTTCTACTGACCTCCCCCTGGCCTCCCCTATTCCTAGTCACTTGTTCTCGTCACCCACTCCCAGTGTCTTTCCTCTGTTGGTCTGTTGGTTGTGCTTATATTCTGAATATTTTAACAATACAATATGTAAAATTTAAACATTTAAGTATATTGTAATTTAAATCAGCACTTATGAAACAACCTGGTATAATTCAAAACTTGCCTCCAATCCTGAAACTTCATAATGGTAACTAGAATTCTTGATGCCTCCCCCAAACCTACCATTTCCTTTTAGTCACCTTAAATAACAGAAGCCACATTCTTTACAATAAAATTTTGTCGGTACCTTATCATTTTTAATTTCAGTCTCTAATTCTTCTGTCACAGGGGCTTTCCCCCTGGCTCCCCAAGTGCCCAATCAGGTGAGCTACTGTACTGCATGAATCACTCTCTCTTGTGTACATGGTGTATCCTGTGATCGCCGCCAGCACCACACTCAGAACCTCTTACAGGAGTGTCCCATCAGCTGCTGGAGTAATTGCCGTGCCCCCATCATATCCATCTCTTGTGTGGCTGTAATAATCATCACAGGGACTGGACCACCATAAGTCAGAGGGGGCCTTCGTGCTGGTGGTGCCCATTTTTTCACTGGGATGTTGATCTTGCTTTTGTTTAATTGGATGAGTTCAGTATGAATTTTGGAGAATAGGTCCTCATCGGATATAACATTGGCAAATATCTTCTCCCAGGCAGTGGACTTCCTTGTTTTGTTGTTGTTGTTGTTCTTGTATTTGTTGGCTTCTTCTTCTCTGCAAAAGTGTTTTAATTTGACTTCATCCCATTTGTTTCTTTTCTCCTCAGTTTCCAATGCCCTAGGAGCTGTATCAGTAAAGGTATTGCTGAGACAGATGCCTGCTATTTTGCTGCCTATGGATTCTTCTAAGATTTTCATGGTTACCCACTTATGTTTAAGTCTTTTATTCATTTCCAGTTTATACTTGTGTATGGTGTAAGTTGGTGGTCTAGATTAACTTTTTTGCATGTATGTATGCTATATGTCCAACACCAATTATTATTATGTTTTTATTTTGGCTTTGTAATATCTTCAATGAAACAAAATAAAATTTCCTCTGTTAATTGAGTCATGCTTTCTCTAAATCTGGCCTTTAAAAAAATCCCCTGGGGCACAATCCCATCCATTCTTTGATTTTCCTTCCACTGATCCCAAACCTCGGCTGTAGTCTGCATCCTTTCAAAGGAAAAAAGCAGACACTGAGTCCTCAGAGCCGCCCACTGCACGCTCCTGCCCTTGGGAGGTGCAGCGCCCATCCCCATTGGACCTTGGCTGCCAGGGAGAGTCAAAGCCTGAGAATCAAAGTGGCAGCATATCATTGCCTTCTCTGGCCTGTCTCCAGCAGCACAAAACCAGTCCTCCCAGCCAGTGCTCTGGGGACAGACCGTCAGGGCGATGTGGTGGCGCTGTCCCCTGGCAGCCGAGCATCCCAGGCTTCTCTTTGGGCAGGCCTGGGCCAGGGCCTTCGGGGATCTCTCTGTCCATGGTATAAAACCGAGTGAGATCAGACACAATGTTATCTATGATTGGCTTGGTAAGGTCTCCACTAAATACGTGCCACCATGGCTTCTCAGCCTTAGCCTCGGCGGGCACCTGGACCCCATAGACCTGCAGGGCCAGGTGGAGCACTGCCTCGGCTATGTGCTGAGCCTGGAACCGGACGCACAGCCCCCCCCCCCCCCCTCGTAGCTGTCCCGCAGCAGGGCCCAGGCAGTGATGGAGATGGGGGTCCGTTGCCAGCTGTAAGGATTCAGCCAGTTCTTGAGAGAAATCAGGTAGTGGAGCAGGTACCTGTGTGGGTACGGAAAGGAGACTTGGAAGCGCAGTACCCGCAGCACAAGGAGCTCGCACTGCACAATGCTGTCCCGGATCACCCAGAATCGGGAGTCCAGCTCCAAGGGCTCGCTGCCCAGGTGGAAGTACCTGTTGGACACGTTGATGATGTTGCGGGTTAGCAGGGGCTGTTCTTCCACTTTGCCAGCCACGTAAAGGGCAGACATGGCGACCAAGTAGGGGTCATAGGCTTCCACGTTGATCTAGCAGAAGAACTTACAGTAAATGGCACAGGCGGTTGCGAGGGGAACGGACTGCATCCCTAGCTTGACACCTGCCTCCATGATGAACCTTGTCACTTGTAAGTGCACCCTCGCCTGGGGTGTGGGCCACCCCTTGGTGCCCGGCGCCTCATCCTCCTCTCTGCAGCTGTCCAGGCTAAGTTCCTACATGGGACCCAGCCCAGAGGCCCCAGACCTTGTGGGAAGGGCAATAGTCTCTCTGCCTGTGATAGCCTAGTCTTAGCCCAGTGCACAGCCACCCTGCCTCGCCCAGCCCCGCCAGGCCCCACCCTGCCTCGCGGCCTCACCTGTCCCACCCCGCCTAGGCCTGATTGCCATCCAGGTTCCAACACCAATTATTGAAGACACTGTATGACTCCATTCTATGCTTTTGCCACCTTTGTCAAATATTAATTGAGTATAATGGTTAGGGTCGACTTCTATGTTCTCTGTTCTGTCCCATTGGTCTTTATGTCTGCTTTAGTGCCAGTAACAGGCAGTTCTGAGAATGGTGGCTTTGTAATATAGCTTGATATCTGGTATGGTTATCCCTCCAAGTTTGTTCTTCTTTGTCCAGATTGCGGTTAACTCTTTGGGGTCTTTTTTTTAAATCCATAGGAATTTTTGGAAACTTTCTTCTAGGTCTGTGAGATACGCCATTGATATTTTAATGGGGAATACCTGAAAACTGTACATTGCTTTGGGTACTATGAACATTTTTAATGATGTTGATTGTACCAATCCATGAATATGGTATGTTCTTCTATTTGCTTTAGTCTTCCTCTATCACTTTTTTTCAATTTCCTGTAGTTTTCCAGAACAGCTTTTTACCCCCTTAGTTAAGTTTATTCCTAGGTTTCTTAAATTTTTGTTGCACTGCTAAATGGCATTTTTGTTTGTTTGTTTCTATTTCTGAGTTCATTATCCGTGTATCAAAAAGCCATAGAATTCTGGGTGTTAATTTTGTACCCTGCTACATTGCCAAATTCATTTGTTAAATCTCCTAGTTTTTTTGATGGAGTCTTTAGGTATTTCTATGGACAATACCATGCCATCTGCGAATTATGACAGTTTTACTTCTTCTTTTCCACTTAGCATGCCTTGTTTGACTTCTTCTTGTCTGACTGCATTGCCTAGCACTACCAGTACTCTGTCGAACAGAAGTGGTGAGAGTGGGCATCCCTGTCTTGTTCCTCTTCTTAGAGTAATTGTTTTTGCCTATTGAGTATGATGTCTGTAGGTTTGTCAAATAAGGCTTTTATTATGTTGAAGTATGATCCCTCTATGCCCTGTTTGCTTAGAGTTTTTCTCAAAATTGGGTGTTGGATTTTGTCAAATGCTTTTTCTGCATCACTTTATATGACTATGTGGATTTTTACTCTCAGTTTGTTTATGTGATGTATCATGTTTATTGATTTTCTGATATTGTACCATCCTTGCATCCTTGAGAAAAATCCTACTTGGCCATGGTGTATGATCTTTCTGATATACTGCTGGATCTGATTTGCTAAGATTTTGTTGAGGATTCTGGCATCTTTGTTCATGAGGGATATTGGCCTGTAAGTCTCTTTCATTGTGTTGTCTTTACCTGGTTTTGGTATTAGGGTGATACTGGCTTCATAGAATGATCTTGAAAGTGTTCCTTCCTCTTGGATTCTTGTAGAAGTGTAAGCAGGATAGGTTTTAGGTCTTTGTTGAGTTTTTGGTAAAACTCCCCTGTGAAGCTGTCTGACCCTGGCTTTTGTTTGCTGGTAGCTTTTTGATGACTGCTCTAATTTCTTCCATAGTTATTGGCCTTTTGAGATGTTTTGATTCTTCCTGATTGAGTTTTGGAATGTTGTATTTTTCTAGGAACATGTCGATTTCCTACGGGTTGTCTAGTTTGTTGGAGTTGAGTTGTCCATAGTATTTTTTAACAATCATTTATATTTCTGTGGGGGTCTGTTGTTATTTCGCCTCTATCATTTCTGATTTTGTTTATATGGGTCCTCTCTCTCTGCTTCTTGGTGAGCCTGGCTAGAGGTTTGTCAATCTTGTTCATCCTTTCAAAGAACCAGCTCTTGGTTTCATTGATATTCTGTATTTTTTTGGTCTCTATGTCATTTTTTTCTGCTCTAATCTTTATTATCTCCTTCCTTCTGCTCACTCTGGGGTTTTCATGTTGCTCTCTTTCTAGTTCTTTGAGTTGTAGAGTTAGATGATTTACTACCATTTTTCTTGTTTTTTGAGATAGGCCTGTAGAGCTATACACTTCCCTCACAGGACTGCTTTCATTGTGTCCCATAGGTTTTTGATTGTTGTGTTTTCATTGTCATTAGTTTCCAGGATGTTTTTCATTTCTTCTTTGATCTCATTGGTAACCAATCAATATTGAATAACATGCTATTCAGCTTCCAGTGTTTGAGTATTTTGGATGGTTTTTATTGTAGTTTATTTCTAATATTATGCCATTGTGGTCTGAGAAGATGCTTTCAATCTTCTTGAATTTGGGTAGACTTTGTGACACAATACGTGGTCTACTTTTGAAAATGTCCTATGAGCACTTCAGAAGAACATATATTCCCTGGATTTGCGGTGAAATGTTCTGAAGATGTCAATTAAGTCCATCTGATCTAGTGAGTCATTTAGGATTGCTGGTTCTTTGCCAATTGTTTGTCTAGAGGATTTATCCAGTGATGTCAGTGGTGTATTAAAGTCCCTTACTATGATTGTATTGTTGTCGATCTCTCCCTTGATGTCTTCCAGGAGCTTTTTTTTATGTATTTGGGAACTCCTGCATTGGGTGGATATATGTTTATCAGGGTTATAGCCTCTTGTATTGATCCCTTTAGTATTATGAAGTGGCCTTCTTTATCTCTTGTTATGGCCTTCACTTTGAGGTCTATTTTGTCCGATATAAGTATTGCTACCACAGCTGTTTTTTTTTTTTTTCTTTCATTTCCGTTTGCCTGAAAGATATTTTTCCATCCCTTCACTTTCAGTCTCTGTGAGTCCATTCTTCTGAGGAGGGTCTCTTGTAGACAGCACATATATGGGTCATTGTTTTTTATCCATTCAGCCACTTGATGTCTTTTGATTGGAGCATTTAGTCCATGTACATTTAAAGTTATTATTGAAAGGTACTTGTTTGTAGCCATTTCTATTTTTTGTGCCTGTTTTCTTTCTTAGCTTTGTCTTTCTTCTTTTTTTCACCAGTCCTTTTAGCATTTTTATCATTGCTGGCTTGGTGGTGATAAACTCCCTTAGCCTTTTTTTGTCTGTGAAGCTTCTTATTTCCCCTTCAATTCTGAATGATAGCCTTGCTGGATATAGTATTCTTGGATTCAGTCCTTTGCTTTGCATCACTTTGTTAATTTCCATCCATTCTTTTCTGGCCTGATGTGTTTCTGTTGAGAAATCATTTGATAATCTAATGGGAGATCACTTGTATGTAACTTTCAGTCTCTCTCTTGTAGCCTTTAAGATTCTCTCTATGTCCTGAACATTTGCCATGGTGATTATGATGAGTCTTGATGTGGGTCTTTTTGGGTTCACATTGTTTGGAACTCTGTGCTTGTGTGACTTTTTTCTTCCCCACCTGAGGGAAGTTTTCGGATATTATTTCTTCCAATAGGTTTTCTAACCCTTGTTCCTCTTTCTGTTGTTCAGGAACCCCTATTATTCGCATGTTGTTTCGTTTCATGTTGTTCCATTGTTCCCTTAGGCTCTCCTCCTGTCTTTGAATTTTTTTTCTCCAATTGCAGTTCAGTTTGGGTGTGTTTTGCCTCCCTGTCTTCTAAGTCGCTAATTCAGTCCTCTGCTTCTCCTAGTCTACTATAGAAACTTTCAATGGTGTTTTTTATTAGAGCTATAACAGTCTTCATTTCTTCTTGGTTCTTCCATAATTTATTGATTTTTTTCATTCGTTTCTTTTTGATTCTTATATAAGTTGATGGTTTTTTTCTTCTGTTTCTTCTATGTTCTTGATAAGTTGTTTATTTTTTCCTCCATCTGGTTTATGGATTCTAGCACCCTTAATCTGAATTCTTTGTCTGTCAAGCTGCATGCCTCTGTTTCACTTAGCTGCTTTTCTGGTGAGTCCTCCTTTTCTTTCCTTTGGGGGTTTCTTTGTCTACCCATGTTTGATCTCACCGACATATCTAGATGTTGAGTCATTCAGGAGCTGCTCCTTGGGTGGCAGTGGCTCCTCGAGTTGTGGTTGCTCCTCAAGCAGTTGTGGTAGCAGCTGCTCCTCAGTTGGCAGCCGCTCCTCTGGTGGGTGCTGTTCACAGCTGTGGTGGTTCCTCTGCCTGGTGCGGGGAAGCTTCACACGCAGCTGCCGTTCCTCAGACGAACGATGTGCTGATCACGAGGTATCTGTTCTTTGGATGGGGGTGGGCTACACACGCAGCTGCTACTCCTTGAACTGGGGCGGACTGCTCACATGGCTGCTGATCCTTCGATGGGGGCTGGATGCACGCTGCTGTTGTTCCTCTGATGTGGTGTGCTGCTTGTTGGGCTACTGCTCCTAGGACTTGGACAGGTTGATTGCAAGTCTTTTGCTCCTCAGACAGGAATGGGCTGCTTGCAAGGCTGCTGATCTTTGGACGGGCGTGAGCTGCACGCGTGGCTGCTCCTCCTCGGATGGGGATGCGCCACTCACCCGTCTGCTGCTCATCAGACAGGTGCAGGCTGTTGTGGCTCTGCTCCTCGGACCAGTGCGTGCTGTGTAGGACTGCCGCTCCTCAGACGTGGGCGGTCTGCTCGTGTCGCTGCTGCTCCTTGGACAGGGTTGGGCTGCTGCTCCTCCAATGGGGCATGGCCACTCACAGAACTGTTGCTTTTCAATGGGGGTGGGCTGCCCATACAGCCTCTGTTCCTTGGATTGGGCAGAGTGCTCATGTGGCTGCTGCTGCTTGGACGATTCCAAGATGCTTGTGCAGCTGCTGCTCCTCAGACTACTGCAGGGTGTGCGCAGCTGCTGCTCCTCGGATGGGGGCGGGCTTCACAGGGCTGCTTTTCCTCAGATGTAGGAAGATTGCTCCAGTGGCTGCTCTTCCTTGGACAAGTCAGACTGCTCACATGGTTGCTGCTCCTCAGAAGGGGAAGCAGGCCGCTCACACAGCTGCTGCTCTGTGGACGGGGCAGGTCACATGAGGCTGCTGCCCTTAGGCTCGAGGTAGGCTGCTCATAGGGCTGATGTTTCCTGGACAAGTGCGTGCCACTCACGTGACTGCTGCTCCCGTGGTTGAAAAAATAATGTGAAAAGAAGTAGGAAATAAAGGAATAAACAAACAAACAAAAAAGAGAACAAAGAAAAATGCAAGAAAAAAGCTAACAAATAATAATAATAATAATAATACTAAAATGAAAAATTGAAATGTCATTCCTTAGGTTGGCTTAAGATCCCAGGTTTCAGAAATGTCTGTGCTTTTTGTTGTTGTTGTTGTTGTTTTTGTTGTCATTGCTGGGACTGAAAGCCCTGCTATAGGCCAGACCCTGATAAGTCCCAGGGACTAATCATATTATTTTAATCCTTCATCTCATTCAGGGTGGAATCTGGATGTGGCTGTTCTCCTTGCCTGGGGCCTGGACGGAGGAATTATAGCCTCAGTAGAAAATGGTTGCCCAAGTCCTAGGCTCAGGGGTGACTCAAAACTCAATTTACTGCCACTTCTCCTGGCACACCTTCTCTTCCCAGCCTCTCCCCAGATTCCACTTGTCCTCACCTTCTCCCGCTCTTCAGCACAGGTGAGTGTCTGTATCCGAAATGTCCTATGAACAGGGTTCAGTGAAAACAAACAAACAAACTCCAGCCACAGAAACGGGGAAGGCTGAGTTTCTGTAAGCTCCTCTTTTACGGGCACGGCATGGTCTGGTCAACACTTCAGGCTGCCCCTTTAGGCTCAGTCCTCCGTAATTATGGAAACCAGATCTCAAATCTCCCTGCACCAACAGTCCCGCGGATCTCTTTTCCACAGTCAGGAGCTGTGCCTGTCCCAAGAGTCGCGGCTGTGTGCTGCGTGGTCTCCCTCCTACCCTCTGGGCTCAGAGGTGTGGCAAACTTTCCTGCCCAGATCCCTGGTTTTTACCTTACCAGAGGAACTCTGCCCTTCCCTGCTGCAAACTGTCTCACCACCTGAGTGTACTTCGCGAATTCGGGGTGGGTGTTACTAGTTTCAGCTGCTCACTCCATTTGCTCCAGGACAAGCCCTGGGACGCTTCTGCTTATTCCGCCACAATCTTGGCTTCTCGAGATTTATTTTTTCAAATATAATTATTGATCCCCTAGTTTCCCCCCCGCCTTTGCCTGAAAAATATTTTCTCTCCTTCCACTTTCAGTCCGTGTGAGTCCCTTATTATGAGGTGGGTTTATCATGGACTGCATACATATGGGTCTTGTTTTATTATAATTTTAGCCATCCTATATCTTTTGAATGGAGTGTTTATTTCATTTAGGTTTAAGGTTATTTTGATAGGTACTGATTTGTTGCCACTTTTTTCTTTATGCCTGTTTTTCTTCTGTCTCTTCTATTCCTTCTTTTTACAACTTTCTGTTTAGCATTTCTTGCATTGATGGTTTCGTAGTGAAACATTCCCTTAGATTTTTTTTTCTGTGAAGAAACTGAATTCCTCTATACTTTTGAATGATAGCCTTGCTGGATAAGTATTCTTGTATTCAGTCCCTTGTTTTGCATCACTTTGTATATTTCCTTTCATTCCCTTCTGGCCTGATGTGTTTCTGTTAAAAATCATTTGATAATCTAACAGGAGAGCGTTTGTAGGTGACTCTCTCTCTCTCTCTCTCTTGCAGCCTTTAAGGTTCTGTTTGTGTCGTTATTGTTTGCCATTATAATTACAATGTGTCTTGGTATAGGTCTTACTGGGTTCATCTTGTTTGGGACTGTCTGTGCTTGTGTGACTTTTTCTTCCCAAGATCAGGAAGGTTTTGTGATTATTTCTTCTAATAGGTTTCCTAATCCTTGTTCCTCATCTTGTCCCTCTGACACATTATACACATGTTACTTTGTTTCATGTTGTCCCCAGTCTCCCTTAAGATATCCACCTGCTTTTTATTTTTTCTCTCCAATTGCTGTTCAGATTGTGTTGTTCAGGGTTGTTACTCTGCCTTGTCTCCTAAATCGCTGATTTAATCCTTTGCTAATTCTAGTCTACTATTGAAACCTTCCATCGTATATTCTATTGTAGCTATTATCAATTTTTTTCATTTTCCTTGATTCTTATGTAAGTTGTGGATTTCCCATGCATCTGATATATAAACTGTATGACCCTTATTCTGAATTCCTTTTCGAACATATTGTATGCCTCCATTTAGTTGCGTTTCCCTTCTCGGCAATTCCTCCTTTTCTCTCCTTTGGGGGTGGTTTGTTTGTCTCCCCATTTTAGCTATCATTGCAGAACCTTTGGTGCCAGGGTGCGAGGGGCCAATGGCCACAGAGTGGATCGGCAATTCAGTTGTGCACTCCAAGTCTCACAGGAGGCAGTGGCGTTGGTGGGGGGCTGAAGTCCCGGTGTCCGTGGGCCTGCTGCTGCCATAAAAAGGTCTTTGGCCAGAGTGGCTCTAGGATCACAGGTGATGTCTGAGGCCCATCTGGGTGGAGGTGAGGCTGGGTTCCTAGTCATAGCAGCTCTCCCCTTCAAGATGGCTTGTTTTCTTAGAACCATATTTAACAAACAGTGTATAACATATAAATACTAAAGATTGTGCAAGAAGCCAATTAAAAATACAATGGAGAAAAAATCAGAACTATGTAAATACAGATTTTCAGTCATACTGGACATTTTTTTCTGTCATTTTAACTGAAGAAATAATAAAAGTAAGAAAACTGAGAGGGGGTAGAGGAGGAATAAAGTACCTAATCATTTTGAATGAATGATTGTTTGTTTTAAAAAATAGTTTATGTAAGCCGGGTGCACTGGAAAAAATGAAATAGATGTTGTCAAAACAAAAATGAAGTAACTGACACATTCTAAAAAGTAATCCACATTGCCCAGCAAGTATTGCTCAATGGTTGAGGATAGAATTGTGAACTAAGATGTCTCATCATCTATTCCTGGTCAGGACAAATTCCCAGGGTGCTGGCTGATTCACCAGTTTGACACATTTAAGGAAGCCGCTGATCAAAATATTTTTCTTTTATCTATGTTTCCAACTCTCTATCCCTTTCCCTTTCTCTCTCTCCAGAAAACCAAGAATAAGCCTATTAAAAGACAAGAATGGAATGTATCTGTTTTCCCCTGGAATGTGAGACATTTTAGTGCTTATTACTAGAGGTCTTTGGAGGACTTTTATTAACCAACATATATGGTTCTGTGTTGAATACCTCAATGGAATATTGGTAATAATGAAGTGTTTCATACTTACCATGGAAAAGGACTCTATCATTTTTGAAGGAAATGCTTGGTTTGGGAGAAGAATTTGAGGTAGATCTTGATTTTAGTTGCAATAATTAGTAGGTTTCTAACAGTTGTTCACTTGTTCAGGTTAAATGTTATGTAATGTTCATATTATGTGTACTCATTTTAGTCTGTGGATGGAAAAACAATTGAAGTAGACTACACCAAGAAACCATCTTTTCAAAGTGGGGGTGGGCAGAGGGCACCACTTCCATAAAGAAATAGAGGTGATGTAAGAAGTCTGAGAAGTGGAAGAGGAGGAAGTAAGAGAAGGAAAAGGACATCCCTCAGGTGGAAAACACTTAGGTAATATTTCAAAATCTAGGGATGGTAGGAGATCTGACTTAGGTAAACATATATTACAATATGAAAATGAGGTATCATAGACTTCTGTAGCTGAAGCCTATGTGATCATATTGACTCCTATAAGTTCAATACAAAGTGCAGAAATGGTCAGTAACTCAAATGTTTTTAAAAAATTAAAGAATAAAGATATGAGCATGAAACCATTATTTATATGAAAACAGTACCATTGAATGAAGAGATACACCTCAATTTCATTTATATCTTTAAAAGCAAAAGAAATGATACCATTCGTTAGATTGAGAATGTATACTGATGATCAGTATGATTTGTAATTGCTAAAGAGGCATAGCACTTATAATAATGAATGAAATATGTAATGTGTGAAACACTCCTAATCACCTTCTAGGGATAGGATTTAAACCTCAAGCTAAATTCAGTCTATTTTAGCATTACTGTTTGCCTCTAGTGACTTCAATATTTCTCCGAAGAACTCAATTCTATTGATATAATGTTAGTATGTTACACTTTGGGAACAAGAAGCTATGTAGGTTTAAAATGAAGATTCATACTTACTGAACTACTAAGAATCTGTTCTGAAAGTACACTTCTTTCGTCTCAAAAAAAGCACATCAGTTCACCTTAGAAAATTCCCATTGAAATAAAAGTTACTCTAACTATATAAACTTCAAAGACACACACTTCATTTAGAATTGGATTTGAAATACTAGCTTTGAGTATAGGAATGTGCAACCCTGTACTGTGTAAAATAATCTCTATTATTATTTTGATAAGAGGATCTTGTACCTATATTTGGTGTAGAGAACTTTCCATTTGGAAACTACATGAGGGAAATGTCTATAGTATTAAATAGATTCACCAAGGGGTCTCTGACTCAGGAAAAGGCTAAAAACCAATGATTCACCAAGTTTATTGGTCTTTCTTTCTTTCTTTCTTTCTTTCTTTCTTTCTTGTATATGAGGAATATGAAACATGAATAAAAATGTTGATGTGCTATTTTCAGGGAAGTTGTCTTGTAATTAATTTATCTATTTACTTATTTTACTGACTATGAAAGGAAGGTATATTCAATTCAATATATCTGTAGCAGGAAAAGTTGGTTTCATATTAACCAGTTTTCCCAATTTCAAAGATTTAGTGTCCATTTGTGATAATTAGGTGTGTGACATTTCACGGGAAATTTCCTAAAGTGTTATTGCAGAGTTTGTGCAAGATGAAGGTGGATGTTCCTGTTTTTCCCACCGAGGTGATACTGAGAAGAGTTTGCCAGTTCATATTGGGCCACATATGAGGATGCTCTTAGTTCTTCTTTCCCATGACAAATTACAGAATTGGAAGATAAGCCTATTTTCTATTTAAAATTGATAAGAGTGATTTTTAATTATGTATTATTCAACATGTTTACTTTAAATACTATTAAAATAGAGTATAGTTTTCTGATCAAAGAATTATTTTATAAATGAACTGTAGGAATTATATGATAACATTCGTTAAATAACACTTTTTTGTAATGCATGTTTTGACTTTTTACATTTTAATTTTTAACTATGACGTTACACGTTTTAAAAGCTTTTATTGAGATGAAACTAATTTAAATACTAGTTGAGACTATTACCTTGTATCTTTAAAATAACTTCTTTCACTTACCATAACTGGATACTCTGCATTCAAATTCCGGTGTGTGTTTCTGTGTGTGTGTGTGTGTGTGTGTGTGTGTGTGTGTGTGTGTTGTTTTGTTTTTTGGCACATATATATAATGCTGCTTCAGTTCTTTCTCAGTTATCCAAACTGATTTTCAATAACTCTGAGCACTGTACTGAAGACATGTAAAGATAGAATTTTATCATTTTGGGCTAACCAGCATGCTTATGACCATCATCCTGTTTGGTAAAAATTTATACACAATAACCAGACTTGACCATTTAACAAATGTTGACCCTACTCACGTAGAATGATGTTATTTATAACAAAGAGGATGGCAGACATAAAATTAATCTTCACAGCAGTGGCTCCATGGGTGGGTTTTCTTCTACTGAAAAGGGCTCCATCTTCAAGAAGTTGGGATCCTCCACCAACAAGACCTGCCCATTCTGTTCCAAGTCAAAGCATTACTGGGGTGGGAAGTCAAGGTAAATGGTACAGCCTTTCATGGATTAGAGTAATGAGCTGTTTTAAAAGGAATGCTGCACTTTAATTTCAGGAAGCCATGTGGAAAGTGAGTAGTGGATGGGCATCTGTACTGAACACTACCTTATTGTTTCATTGTTAGGAAATAATTCTTCATCTTCTGATTAGTGAGGTAAGAAGTAGATAACACCAGAGTGAGGAATGCATTCCTTTTAATCCATGTTGATACAGTGTCACTCTTTTTTATATTTACTTTTTTTAATATTTTAAGAAAAATGGTTTTAGTGTCATAATGTTACATTCAATAAATGTTAATATTTCCAGAAAAACTATTTTAAATGTAATAATTTTACATGTAATAAGCATTACCATTCCAAGATTAACAATTTTAAATATAATAATACTGGAGACCCAGTGTACAAATTCTTGCATGGGAGGTGTCCGGCATGCACACCCCAATCGCCAGGTTGGCCATGGGGAGGCGATGCAGGTGTTTGGCTGGCTGGCCCCACCCCGATCGAGCCGGGGGTCAGATGGGGGAAGATGAAGGTCAGTGGAAGGGGCTGTGGGAAGCTTACTGGCCGGCGGGTCCTCGATCATTGAAGGCGGGTGGGGTGTTGGACAGAACAGTGTGGGACTGGCTAAAGGGTGCAGCTGGGGACAAATAGCTACACCGTCCCACCCCATGGTTGATCTCCTGGTCAAACTCCTGTTTGAAGGGACAATTTGCATATTAGGCTTTTATGATATAGTGTTACATGCAATAAAAATTAATATGTTAAGAAAAAAAATTAAATATATATTACCAAAACAGTGCAAACCTGTTTTATCACAAAAGTTGTAGAAATTACTAAATATCTGAAAATAATAGGATTCCTTCTATTATATTCTAAAACATTTTTTTTTTACTCTGGCTCTGTTTTATTCATCTGTTTCTTCTTTTATTTTTTGAAATATTTTTTACTGATTTCAGTGAGAAAGGGTGAGGGAGAGAGAGAGATAGCAACATCAATGATGAGTGAGAATCATTGATCCCCTGCCCGCTGCATGCTTCAAACTGGGACCAAGCCTACAACCCAGACATGTGTCTTTGGCCGGAATCAAACCTGAGACCCTTCAGTCTGGAGGCCAATAATGTATCCATAGTTCCTAACCAGCTAGGGATAATTTTTCTTTATGGATTAAAGTATTACATATGTGTCCTTATCCCCCATTGGTCCCCCCTGCCTCCTACTCATGTCATCACCCCCACTGGTGTCTGTGCCCATTAGTCAGGCTTATATGCATGTCTATAAGTCCTTTGGTTGATCTCTCCCCCTAACCCCACCTTCCCCTACCTTCCCTGCAGCAACATTTTGCAGCAAAGATTCAGGATCTGGAAAAGTGGATGAACTCAAATGAATACACCTAGACAACAATTACAAATTTAGAAGGCATGGGGGATACAGGTAAAGACATTTCTCTCTATTGGAGAGGCTCTCTGAAACCCAGGACCCATCAGCTTTCATTTACTTGAATACACATTTGCCCTTGAGCAAAACAAACAGGCATATCAATGGTAAAGTTTGGTAAACAATAAAAGTATTATCATGGTAGGAGGTTGCTTTCAGCCATTTTGTCAACAGCAGGGTAACAAAATGCTGATTTTCAGCCATGCTGAATGTCAAAGTCCATTTGCCTTCTGTGGACTTCTCACATTGATATGTTAACTACTGTTGGTCTTTGCTCCAACATTTGCCCCTTTTTGCTTTCTTAATTAATTTAGAAAGGTGTATGCCATTTGCTGGGCTCACATCCTTTTAAGACTTTTCATTCTGCATCTTCAGACTGGAAGCAAACATAGAAGAACAAGAAAGAAAGACAATACTGGTTATTCTAAAAAGGAAATGTAGGGAGATTTGATGACAAGGATTGAGTTCTTTCATGTCCTTTTAAATATTATTGTCAGGTATTTAAGGAATTCATTCATAGTAGGATTCTTTGGGGGCCATTAGTTTTTTATGGATCATTTTCCCAGTCACTGTTAGCTTGTGACATGACAGCAATGATGTTCAAGTACTGGATGGTGGACAAATGGTGAGAAATGACAATGCAGGTCTGCCCTTTTTTGGCTTTGTTATGGGGAACCTGCACCAATGCACAGCTGATGAGTGCTAGCATGGCAAGCCGTCTTCCCCATCCCCCATCTGGATGTTTCTCCTCTGACTCCTCAGCGTTTTTCTTGGGGCCACTGATATCTGTGGTTGGCGTAGTCTGGTCAGTTCCTCTCTCAGATTAAAGTTGCAGGAATTGGAGGAGTTTTCTGGAAATAACACAAGTATATCCTCGACCAAAGGTTTATAAAGGGACCCTTCTATAATCCAGACTTGGTATCTTTCCATTTAACTAGAGCATTTTCCTTTAGCTTATTCTTTCACTAGTGTCTTTCCATGGGTGTCTTGCCATCAGCATTACAAGGGAAAAATTCAAAGTAATTAAATGTAGTGTACTTGGTGTAGTGTATTTACAGGAGATTTCTTCACAATTCCCCCACTTTCGTTTTTCATGTTGGGATTTAGAGGCCCTTGTAGCAGATATAATATGCAAGGGGGACATTTCTTGATAATCTGTTTTGCCTGCTGTACAATATTTTGGCAGACTAGTGTAAAAGTTGATGAGATTCCCCTGGCCTGTTTAATAAAATAACTAACTGATAGGCATATTCATTTCCTTTTGTTAAAGGACCAGGACTTGTTCAAAGAGTATAGATAGGCATCAGTCACTGAGCCATTTAAATTGAGTAGTTGCAGTTCTGTTTACCAGGCTGGCAGCATAGGCAGATAAGAGATAATATTAAGAGGCTTTTGAAAATCCTGCAAGTCAGCCTTGATCGTTTCTAATTCGATTCATTTTTTTTTTTAAGTTTAGGAATAATTCAGTTTATCGTTCCCAGTATATTGTGAGAAGGGTACAATGTTCATCAGGAAACAGTTAATGGGGGAAAACACAAAAAAAGCAATGTCCAGGTACCAAGATTGCAGTGCTTACCACTAAGGAATTTAACATTAGTCAAAAAGTCTTGAAATCTCTTGTCAATAGCCCGGTAATTAATTAAACTGCTATAAATATATTCTCCCTCGCCCCAAAACTTTTTATTCTAAAAATATTCAGTAAGAAAAGTTGAAATAATACAGTGAACACCTGTTTCATCTAAATCTAAGAGTTGTTAAGGTCTAGCCTGTTTGGCTCAGTGGATAGAGCATCGGCCTGCAGACTGGTCCTGCGTTTAATTCCAGTCAAGGGCACATACCCAGGTTGCGGGCTCAATCCCTAGTAGTGGGCATGCAGGAGGCAGCCAATCAATGATTCTCTTCTTACCATTGATGTTATTGATGTTCCTCTCTCTCTCTCTCCCTCTCCCTTCCTCCCTAAAATCAATAAAAAATGTTTTAAAAATAAACAAATAAATCTAACTGTGGTTACCATTATGCCATATCTGCTTATGTGGATGTGAGGGATTTGAGTGGGGGGTGCTGACTACCTGAAAATCCCCCACATCATGACTTCATCATGCATTTCCCCAAAATAAATATTCTCTCCTATACACCACAAAACCATCATCTTGCCTAAGAAAAAATTTTTCTAACATCGCCTAATATTCAGACCATTTGCAACTTTTTCAAATTTTCTCCAAAATGTTTTTTTAAGATAATTTTCTAGAACCAGGACTCAATCAAAGTTCACTCAAAATGGTGCAAAAAATATTGCATTGGGTGATGTCCTTTAGTCTCTTTTAACCTAGAATAGGCCCCACCTTTTTCCCCCCTCCATGACTCTTTTTTTTTATTTTTACTACTGTTCTTTTTTTTTCTTTTTTTAAAAAAATTAATTACATCTTTATGGTTCAGATTATTACATTTGTTCCTCTTTTTTCCCCCCATAACTCCCCTCCACCCAGTTCCCACCCCACCCTCCTCCATCACTCCCCATCCAGTGTCCTCATCAATAGGTGCGCGATTTTTGTCCAGTCTCTTCCCACATCCCCCTCACCCCTTTGCCCCCCAAGAATAGCCAGTCCACTCACTTTCTATGCCCCTGATTCTATTATAATCACCAGTTCATTCTGTTCGTCAGATTATTCACTTTATTTTCAGATTCACTTGTTGATAGATGTGTATTTGGTGTTCAAAATTTGTATCTTTACCTTTTTCTTCTTCTTCCTCTTCTTAAAGGATACCTTTCAGCATTTCATAGAATACTGGTTTGGTGGTGATGAACTCCTTTAGCTTTTTCTTATCTGTGAAGCTCTTTATCTGACCTTCAATTCTGAATGATAGCTTTGCTGGATAAAGTAATCTTGGTTGTAGGTTCTTGGCATTCATCACTTTGAAAATTTCTTGCCACTCCCTTCTGGACTGCAAAGTTTCTGTTGAGAAATCAGCTGACAGTTGTATGGGCACTCCCTTGTAGGTAACTGACTTTCTTTCTCTTGCCGCTTTTAAGATTCTCTCTTTGTCTTTTGCTCTTGGCATTTTAATTATGATGTGTGTTGGTGTGGTCCTCTTTGGATTCCTTTTGTTTCAGGTTCTCTGTGCTTCCTGGACTTGTAAGTCTATTTCTTTCATCAGGTAGAGGAAGTTTTCTGTCATTATTTCTTCAAATAGGTTTTCAATATCTTGCTCTCTCTCTTCTTCTGGCACCCCTATAATTCGGATGTTGGTACGCTTGAAGCTATCCCAGAGGCTCCTTACACTATCTTCGTATTTTTGGATTCTTTTTTCATTTTCTTTTCTGGTTGGGTGTTTTTTGCTTCTTCGTATTTCAAATCTTTGCCCTGATTCTTGCAATCCTCTAGTCTGCTGTTGGGAGTCTGTATAATATTCTTTATTTCAGTCAGTGTATGCTTAATTTCTAATCGGTCCTTTATCGCAACCTCGAGGGTCTCATTAGATTTCTTGTAGACCTCATTAAGTTTATTGGCAGTTTCTAGAAAATTCTTGAAAAACCTTAAAAGTGTGGTTTTGAACTCTATATCCAATAGTTTGCTTTCCTCCATTTCTATCATTTGTGTCCTTCTTCTTTGTCTCCGCATTTTTTATGCTTCCCTGTGTTGATAAAGTGGTTTTCTGTGCTGAGTGTCCACTAGGGCCCAGTGGTTCAGCCTCCCCAATTACCTGAGGAGGACACTCTTGGTGCACCCCCTTGTGGTCTTTGTGCACAGTCTTGTTGTAGTTAAGCCTTGATTGTTGTAGTTATCACTGGGAGGAATTGACCTCCAGGCCAATCGGCTGTGAGAATCAGCTGTGTCTGCAGAGGGAGAACCTCTGTGCTGGACACACCCCTCTGGGGCAAGACTTGCTTCAATGGGGCTTTGGTGCTCACTGAGTCTTCCCCCTGAGTGCAACCCAAGCATGTGCAATGACAGCAAATTAGATTTTTTCTTCCTTTCCCTTACTCTCTGAGTATTTTTACTATGAACTTGATTTTTATTTATTTAACACTTTGCAACCAAATATAATCATGTGCTAATATAGTCTTATAGCCTTAAATTTAAGTCTTATAAATTTTTTTGGCAATAACTAATTGAATTACTCAAGTGTTTAAATATTACCATTAAATGGATAAAGAACAGTGCAAAAAAATGATGATATAGAAAATAAATGAAATGTTTATTTCCCTACCATTATCTTCACTATATGTTAAAACATATATCTAGCTACTGGGATCATTATATATTGTTTTTATTATTTCTGTTAAATTTTAGGATAAAAGCTTTGTTTTTTTAAAAAAAATTACTCAATAATCAATCAAATACTAAAATTCCAATCAACTCACCTATTGAACAGGACTATCAACTGTAAAGGCCTTGTAAAGAGCCAATGCCTGGCTTTTACTTCCTTTGCTCCAGATCACCATATTTCCAGCCACATAGAGTTCCCCGTCATCATCCACTTCTCCAATTTCATTTCCACCTCTCCTTAACTGGCAGCTTTCCTTAAAAATTTACATATGTAAGACATGTTTACGCGGTTTTTATTTCTTTTGCTACATTATGGAGCAAGATTTATTAATTAAAATTGAACAGCAATCCAGATACAAGTCTCCTACTCTGTCTGTGGAGTAAGACTCAGTCCATGCCCAACTCTTAGGTTTAGTGCCACTGATTAACAGAGGAGGGGGTGTGGGTGTATGTATCATACTGTATCTTACAGGATTTCAAAAATGGGAATTTACCTCAAGAATTCTCTATATTAAGTATTTTATTATTACATTACCATTTTATGCTGCCAAAAACATAAATAAACAAAAACTAGACCTTACCTATATATCAAAAAATTAAACCAACATTCTTGGGAGACTAAAGACATATTAAGCATATGCGGGGTGAAGCAGAGATGGCAGTGAAGTGCACATGGGACACTGGGGGAGCTTACCCACCATGCAGACTTCCCTGCTTCACAACTGCATATGCATTCACCTTCCTGCCCTTGTGCCAACCATCAAAATGAACAGGGCAGAGAAAGGTTTGGATTCCTAACTACAGACTTCCGCTCCTGGAAATTTTGGTATCCCAAAAGGGATACAGAAATGGAATTAAGATTAGAAAGACTGACTGTTTAACATGCACAGGGGAAGTATCTCATTCCCCTATTTAAAAACTAGTACTGTATCTACTTATGTGGCATTTCTTTTCTCCTCTAGAAACATGTAATTTTTTGGCAGCAGGGACCATTGCTAACTCTACTATCTAACCATCAAATAACATGAAATCTGGTCCCACATACTAAGTGAAGAAAAAGAGATTTAAATGGACCATAATCATAGTGACTCTCATTATAAATCCCTGAGTTATATGTCTAAACAGCCATGACACTATAATACAATTAAGGTCATTATTTTTAGCTTTGACAAAAATGACCAAATCTTAACCTATACCCTAGAAGTAGCATCATACTCATTTCTCAGTTGCATCTGGGTAGCCTTAAATTACAGGTAGATCGAATCTCTCTACATTTCAAAAGCAAACTGAGAACCTTGATAAAACCTTCTGTTTTTCGTGGATTGGAACCTCCTGCAGGGATCCCACCAAGCCAGCAGCACCATCAGAGGACCACAACTCAGAGGCTGGGTGCAGCTGCCGAAGCTGAAGGTTCAAAGAATTAGGGTGGTGTCTGCAGTGGTCTCGACCAAAAGGAACAAATTCCTGCAAATCCCCAGCTGCAATCATTGTTTCCCTTTCTTCAGAGAAGTTCAACATGGCTTTCAGATATCAATATTATTTCTGTGTGAATTCAAACACATTCTGGACCGCTGTTGGAATCAAAACGAGAAGAAAATTATCAGAAGTTTACAGAAGAGCCATTAATCCTTAGGTGAGTGTCATACAATCCTATCACATTGTAGGTGTACAAGTAATCATAACATCAAAGGGCATTCCAGATCTGATTCTTTCAGGTAATTAGTTACCATTTCATAGTTACCTTACACTACCAGAACATAATTAACATTACAGCTACATGTTAGTTGCTGACAAAATCAACTGTAGGAAATCACTGGGCTGAGAGATAAGCACTTATGTCTGACAATATTGATCCTACATTTCCTACTACTACTCACTAATTTCTCCACATTTCACATTTAAGGATTTAGACAAGTTTTACTTTATAGTAAATGGCTCTCAACATTTAAGGGCATTTCTGTTCAAATGCTGGAACAACATTTAAAAAGCACACCTAACAGATCACTGGCATATTGAAATGAAACAAACAAAAACAACATATCATTTCTAATTCATCAAAAGTTGAACCACTTGGTGCTTTAAGAAACTATTAAATGTCATCATTAATTTTGAGCCTCAATCTACCTAACCATATAATTGCAAGCAATTCCAATTTCTGGTGCAAACCCAAAAGACCAAGGCATGAATCAAATTACTGGCAATGGAACAGTCATGATTGTTTGCAAACTTAACAGTTCTAGCTTTGAAAGAACATAATCTACTACAGTTCAGCTTATTACTACAAAGAAGTGAATGAGCTGTGGGTGGAAACAGCCCTCACCCATTACCTCCAGAACATTTCTACGAACAGTAACTGACAGCCAGTCAAATTTGGCCACTGTAGAAGGTGGATGGACAGCTCTTATAAGGAAAACGGTTTTGTGGCGTAGAGGTTAAGCTGCAATCCTCAAATACAGGAATCAAAACAAACATTCATGTCAGCACTAGACAACCTTTAAAAACAGTGTTGGAAATGGCTTTCACATCACAAACAGTTTAATTTGACTTGGTTTCTCCTCTGAGGTCTTTTTGGCACCAGCGGCTTTCTTGGCTGAAATATCTGAGCCTGTGGTTCCCATGCAGCTCCTCTAGGGTTGCAGTTACGTTTTCTGTGAATTAAGTGTTATTCCTGAGAGAACGGTTATGTCACATTCATGACACTTTTTCCTCCTGATAAGTCAGTTTTGAGAACACTTAAACTTGGGCCATGACTGAGATAGTGCCTGTGGGAGCCTAATCAGAGTACGCCGGATGTTCAAGGCCAATCTGAGCAGGAGAATCCTAATCAGGATGGTCAAGGCCAATCTAAGCAAGGACACAGAGATTGTACTGTACACACTGGGCAGGAGTACCTTACTATAACCCAAATACTGATGTCACTATTTGGCAGGAAGCCTTTGTGTCTAAGTTAGTATAAATGTGTTACTAACCAGCCAGTGGGTGGCTGCTTGGTATGGTTCCTGTTTGCTACTGTATTAGCAAGGGCTGCTTGGCGCAGCCACTGTGTGAAGCTACTTTGAAGAACTGTTTTGTCTGATGGTTCCTTGTTAGCAATAGCTACATGGCCTGCAAAAGAGACTCTCCTGCCCTAACCGGTTTTGCTCAGGGGATAGAGAACAGCCTGCAGACTGAAGGGTCCCAGTCAAGGGCATGTACCTTGGTTGCAGGCACATCCCCAGTAGGGGTTGTGCAGGAGGCAGCTGATCAATGTTTCTCTCTCATGATGTTTCTAACTATCCCTCTCCCTTCCTCTACGTAAAAAAAATGAAAATATTTTTTTAAAAAGACTCTCCTATATGCCTCTGTCTTCTCATGTCCTCTTTGTCTACTACCTGGCGTTCACGTGGGTACAGCCCCTGGCAGAGGACTGTGCACCCCACAGTGCCTTATAAAACTTACACCAAACACCCATAAAATCCAGCCGACCTTCCTATGTTCTAGTCAACGGGTTAACCAACATATTAACTCTGAGAGGAAGCCACAGAATCAGTAATTAAAGAATCGCCTGCACAGAACAATGACCACTTTGTGCTGATTAGTATATTTAGTTCTTTGCAGCCCCAACTGTGTGTGCGCTTCCCGGCGCCCTATAACAGCCCTGCGTTGAACTGATGCGCTCCCATGGAGACTGCGGCCTCGCTTCCTGGGAACACGGACCTTCCAAGAGCACACGAGGCGGTTCGGTGGGGACCCGAAGGCACAGGAGGCACCTGAGCCAGGTCTGGGCAGAAGGGCCGCGTCCAGGGCCTCAGGGTAGGCAAGACCTGCGGGCTGAGCTGGGGCCTCAGCAGCGCTGGCCATGGGGCAGGCCAGCCCAGAGCTGTGGCAGCAGGGACACTGCGCTCAGCTGGGAAGGAGGCCTGGGGGAGGGGTTGGGGTGGAGCAGCGCGGGGAGGGGCGGCGCAGAGCCCAGCTCCCAGGCCAAGCCGCCCTGGGCGGTCGGGCACAGGGTCAGGGACATGGGGAGACCAGCAGCGCCACCGGCCAGGCCGCGCCTGAGTCACTCAGGATGCACAAGGCTCAGGAGCCCAGCTGCGCCGCCCTGGGCCACAGCAGAATGGGTCACAGGGACTCCGCCTCCCCTGCAGCATTTCCTTGCCTTCTGTCCCCAGCTCCGGAGAACTGGCAAGCAGCAGCCAAGGACCCTGGGAGTTAGCTCCTGCTCTAAAACCAAAGGATGGGACTCAACTCTCTAATTCGATTCTTTGCACAGAAGTATGACTGGTCTGAATGACTTGGTCTGAATTCTTTGCATTATAAGCAGCTTTACCATGAGATGAACTATCAGTAAAAACAGTGACTGCTCTAGGAATAGGTTTCTGCCTATTTCAACTAAGTTCCACTGAATATTCTTTGATTTTCATTTGCTAATTTAAATCAGTCTAAAATAAGACTTATTTCCTAACTTCCTTTCTCACTGGGGACAGTAAATGAAACTAATAGGATTTCTGCTATTAGTCTTTGAGTATCTACACTAATAAAAGAGAAACATGGTAATTGGCATATGACTGCTACCCTTTTCATTGGCTAATCATCGAGATATGCAAATTAACTGTCAGCCAAGATGGCGGCAGGCAGCCAGGCAGCTTGAAACTAACATGCAGCTTGCTTGCCTCAGTGAGGGAGGATCGTTGGAGAAAACCAACTTTCCCGCCTGCGGCTGCAGGCCTCGGAGCAGGCAGTTTAAGAAACATTGTAACAAATACCGCTGGACTTCAACCAGCAGATTCGCAACATTGTAAGCAAAGGCCAGAACCTACTTTCAGCCGCGGAGGCCTAAGAGCTGGAGCCAAGCCTCAAGGTAAAGCAGGCACAGAATAAAAAAAAAAAAAGAAAAGAAGGAGGGGTTGGGAATTTCAGTCACTCCCAGCCTGAAAACAGCCCTCAGCCCCTCACCCAGACTGGCCAGGCATCCCAGTGGTGACCCCCACCCTGATCCAGGACACCCTTCAGGGCAAACCAGCCAG
Source organism: Myotis nattereri (assembly GCF_964212035.1). NCBI lineage: Eukaryota > Metazoa > Chordata > Mammalia > Chiroptera > Vespertilionidae > Myotis > Myotis nattereri. The sequence continues at coordinate 13,796,940 of NC_138094.1, read as the reverse complement.
CCCCACCCATGCACCAGGCCTCTACCCTATATAGTAAAAGGGTAATATGCCTCCCGGCACCGGGATCAGCATGACAGGGGGCAGCGCCCAAACCCCCGATCGCTCTGAGGCTCTGTGTGTGACAGGGGGCGGGGCCCCAAGTCCCTGAGCAGCCCTGCTCTATGCCTGATAGGGGGGAGCTCCCCAATCCCCCCCCCCCACGGGTCCTGCTCTGTGTGTGATGGGGTAGAGCCATAACCTCCCCATTGGCCCTGCCCTGAGTGTGAGAGTGGTGGTGCCCCAACCCCCTGATTGGCCCTGCTCTGTGTGTGACGGGGTCAGCGCCCCAACCCCCTGATTGGCCCTGCTCTGTGCGTGACAGGGGGTGGCGCCGCAACCTCCCCATCTACCCAGCCTTGAGTGTGACAGGGGACGGTGCCCCGACCCCCCAATTGGCCCTACCCTGAGCATGACTGAGGGTGGCATCACAACCTCCCAATCTGCCCTGCTCTGTGCATGATGTGGCGGTGCCCCAACTCCCCAATCAGCCCTGCTCTGATCCCGACCAGGGGCTGCACCTAGGGATTGGGCCTGCCCTCTGCCACCCGGGAGCAGGCCTAACCCAGCAGGTAGTTATCTCCCCAAGGGTCCCAGACTGCCAGAGGGCACAGGCAAGGCTGAGGGATCCCCCTCCCCACCGAGTGCACAAATTTTTGTTCACTGGGCCTCTAGTATTGACATAAGCTTTGTTTAGGGAGGCAGAATGGAAATTGTTTACTTTTCTTTTTGAGGCCTAATACATTTATTTTTAATTGCAGTTTTCTAGATATTTGAAGGGAATCTCCTCCTGTTTTTTCTTCCAGAGTAATTTCTAGGCCACAATTTGGGAGTTTCTTTTAAAAGCTTTTTTATTTCTTTTAAATAGAGCTACAAACTTAGTTCCTTTTAAGAAATACCTCTAAAAGAGAGGTATGCTGGCCAATACTGCAATGCATACAGATTAAGTAAAAGTAAGTCTCTTTTTTTATGGTGTCTTATTAATGGTGAGATTTAATATTTGAATAACTTTTTGTTTACCTTGTAAATAGTAGCAGAAGAGACTTAAAAATGTCTCCTTTTTCTTAAGCTTAAAATTTACTTTTAAACAGCATTCTTTTGGCTGGTGCTCATTTACATAGGTACACTCTGGACTCTGTTAGAACCAATTGCTAATAAAATATCTGCTTCTCATATAACTGAGTTTATATGAGAACTTGATTATATTGTAAAAAGCTAATTTGTTAAGTGACTAAAGTATGCACCCTTATTGAGAAAGCAAAGTAAGTAAACTTATACATTTGACCTATGAACTACAGATGTTGCACTGCCCCCTGGCCTATCTAAAGATCAGGCTGTCAGGGCTCCCATCTTAAAATTCTGCTGCTGAATAGTCCCATGTTTCTTAAGAAGTATTCAGCAACTTTTTCCTGCCCTCCCTTAGAGGTTGAAACTTTTATAACATTTAAAATATGTGTATGTAAAGAGAACACAGTTATTAATTTTTATTTGATGAACTGCAAGTGATTTCAAGTATATTAGTTTTGGCGTAAATTGGTTTAAAGATATTTCTTTTCCTAAAATATTTCTTTTAAGAAGAGAGTAAACCCTTGAATTATTCCAGGGCACTTGAAAACTTTCAAAGCTATCTCTTGGTTAAAGTCTTGAAATTTAACATGGAAGGACTATCACAAATATGTGTAACCCAAAGATTACATTATACATTTGTTGCAATTATTCTAAAATAGATCAATAAAATTTAAACTGGTTTTTATATTAAAAATTAATTTCAGACCATAGAATTAATCCTCTTTTTTAATCAGTCCAATAAAATATTATATATTAGTTTGAAATTTTACCACACATAGTACACATAAGGACTACAATATCTTTTTTACTACTAATTTTTTCCAAGAGAAATCACAAGAATTATTTTTCTTGATAATGAAATTCTAAACTTTATGCATTTTATCATTACAAGCATATAATTTCTGCCAATTGAATTTGAACTTTTAACTCTTGGAAGCCTTAAATTTTAGGTGGCAAGTTAAATACTTAGCATTTCTTAGATTAGTAATACCGTCACATTTTTAAGGATATATTTCCAATAAAATTAACAAAGACTTATTTAATTAATAGATTCATTTTGTGCTTTATTTTTTTCATTTTGGTACACTCAAAATAATATTTCAGTATTTTGTTATTTCAAAACATTTAGAGATTTAGTAAGTTTCATTCCTTAATGTAACCAACTCCAAATTTTTAAGTTACCAAAAATTTAAAAAATATGTTTAGAGATATGAGGTTGCCAAAGAAGTAGGGGAAGAAGGGATGAAGGCCTGTAGCCATTTGAATTTTAAAACCACCACATTTTTCATTCAGAGATAAAATATAAGGTTGCTCTACCTGGTTCTCCACTTGTACAGGGAGAAGATCCACTGGACCTTTCCACCAACAGAGATTGCAGTCAGCCCTCTCCTCAGTGACTACACCCTCACCATCAATATATTTATTTATAATTATTATTGAAAAGCTTTGCCACAAAGCCTTCATTTTAGTTATATCTATCTATTTAACTTTTAACAATTTTGAGCTTCCAAAGCCAGTTATCATCATCTAAGGCGCTTTACTTTGGCAAATTTTGCAGCAGAAAAAACTTACTGGCTTTCATTGGCTTTAACGTGAAACTCGGAATATGGTCCATTATTATTTAAGAACTGCCCCTTATTATGGAAACACTAATCTTATTGCCTAAACACAGCCTGTATATTTTCCTTGTGTCATTTCACCATCTTATTAAGAAAAACAGTCTTGTGTTTGTACTATAACATCTGTGAGGAAATGGGGGTCAGTCCAAGAGGCCATCCAAAATCAGGTGGGGTGTGACTTCTCTTAAGCTAGTGTTTTTCTCTTCACGGGTACAGAAATCCCAGAGATATCCCTTAAGTTGTGAGGAATGTCTCATAAATCCAAATTTCAAATGACGGTCTGGGAAATAAAAGGAGACTTTTAATAACACTCTCGAGAGTGGGCATACATGTTACAGGATCACCAAGAGACTAGTAATTAATGGGTTGGGAGGTGTTTTAGATGTTTAGTAATGGCCTGTCCATCTACTGTTTCTTTTCTTATTAAATTAAATTGAAGGCATGCTTAATAGACTAACAATAAACAACCAAGACAGATTGATAATAATCAACAGACAAGTGCCCATAACATAGAGACAAGGCTTAATGAATCAGAGTAGTTTTCATAGATATTATCCTATTCTGCTCTTCATGGCATTGGCTGTCCTCTAAAGTTATTTTACCTAAAATCTGCCTGTCCCAAGGTGTCATATGGTAATTTTCAGACAAAGCATTAAAGAGTCCTTTTGTAAAATGACTGTTAACCCCGTTTTCTCTAGCTGCTGTGCCTTTCCACACTAGAGTGGAGGACCCAGGGCTTAGGTATTACAGACTTTTGATCCCCAATACGAATTAGGCATAATGCAGTGCGAACAAGAGCACACATAGTTCAAGATGACAATGTTACTTTTTTTCCTTGAGCCTGATTTCAGGGAGTACCTTTTGATATTTTAATTTCTTTATCCTTGAGCATACAAGTAAATGTTTACAATTATTTATTTATTTATTTTGCTTTATAATCAAACTTTCCTTCATTATAGCCTGGCAGAAATGAAAGATTTTCCGCCCACTTTTTGTTTCACTATTTCCAAAGCTGGCATGGGCTTTGTGCACAGAGAATTTTCCCCACCTTTTCAGTGCACTTCTCAGCTTTCTGGTAAAATGTCTTCATTTTTCACTCTGGTGAAATTTCTTCTCCAGATGCCCCCCATTGGGCGCCAGAATGCTGCAACCTTTTGCAGCAAGGATTCAGGATCAGGAAAAGGAGCTGAACACAAATGAATACACTAGACAACAAATATAAGTTTAGAAGACATAGGGGGGCCAGGGAGAGACCTTTCTCTCTAGCAGAGAAGCTCTCTGAACCCTAGCACCCATCAGCTTTTATTCACTTGGATTTAGGTTTCTCATATATGCCCTTTAGTAAAGCAAACAGGGTTATCAGGTTAGGAGATTACCTTCAGCCATTTTGCCAACAGCAGGGTAATATAATGCTGATTTTTCAGCCCTGCTGAATATCAAAGTTCATTGGCCCTCTAAGGGAGATACATGTACATATACATATACATATACATATACATATACATACATATATATACATATACGTATTTCTGTATATTTGTGTATATATACCTTCACACACACACACACACACACACACACACACACACACACACATATAAATATATGTACTAGAGGCCCAGTGCACAAAAATTTGTTCACTGGTGCGGGGGTGTCCCTCAGCCCCACTTGTGCCCTCTCACAGTCTGGTACCCCTTGGGAGTTGCAAATTATAAGAGTTCATTCTTTGTTACAGCAGTTGAGTTTTCCATTGTATAGATGTTCCACAGTTTTTAATCCGTGCATCTGCTAATGGGCACTTAGACTGTTTCCAAATCTTAGCTATTGTAAATTGGGCGGGTATGAACATACAGTTGCATATATCTGTCCTGATTAATGTTACTCATTTCTTGAGATATATATGCCTAAAAGAGAGAGTACTGAATCAAATGGGAGCTCCATTTTTAATTTTTTGAGAAACTCTATATGGTTTTCCACAATGGTTGCAGCAGTCTGCATTCCCACCAGCAGTGCACAAGGGTTGCTTTTTCTCTGCATCCTCTCCAGCACTTGTGGTTTTTTTTATTTTTTTTAATAACAGCTATTCTGACAGGTGTGGATTGGTACTTCTCTCATTTTGATTTGCATCTCTTGGACTGTTAGTGCCTTTGAGCATTTTTTCCTATGTCTCTGGGCCTTATAAAAGTCCCCTTTCAAAAATTGTCCATTTAAGTCTATTGCCCGTGTTTTGATTGGATCGTTTATCTTCCTACTGTTAATTTGTGTGTGTTCCCTGTAAACATTGGAATTCAACACTTATCAGAGATACCATTGGCAAATGTGTTCTACTATGCAGTGGGCTTTCTTGTTGTTTTGTTCAGGATTTAGTTTGCCATGCAGAAGGTTTTTATTTTGATATAGACCATTTGTTTATTTTCCCCTTTGTGTGCGTTGCCTTCGGAGCTGTGTCAGTAAAGATATGCTAAGACATATGTGTAATATTTTGCTGCCTATGCAATCTTCTAAGATTTTTTTATATAGATTCCCAACTAACGTTCAAGTCCTTTCTCCACTTTGAGTTTATTTTTGTGTAAGGTGTATGTTGGTGGTCTAGTTTCATTTTCTTCCTTGTTTCTGTCTGATTTTCATCATTTATTGAAGAGACTGTCTTGACTCCATTGTATGCTCTTGCCTCCTTTGTAAATTAATAATAGAGCGTAATGACTTGGGTCCACTTCTGGGTTCTCTGTTCTATTTCAGTGGTGTATATGTCTTTTCTAGTGGCAGTAGCAGGCAGTTTTGAGAATGGTGGCTTTATAATATAGCTTAATATCTGGTATTGTGAGCCTTCCATATTTTTTTCTTGTTCCCTGGATGGCTGAGGCTATTTTTACTCCATAGGAATTCTTGGAGAGTTTGTTCTTTGTCTGTGAATTATTCTGTTGATATATCAATGGAGATTACATTGAATCTATAAATTGCTTTGGGTAGTAAGGACATCTTAATGATGTTAATTCTACCAACCCATCAACAAGGTATATTAGTCCATTGTTGATATCTTTATCTCCTTTTCAATGTTCTGTCATTTTCCAAGTACAGTTCTTTTACTTCCTTCATTGAGTTTTTTCCTTAATTCTTTTACTGCAATGGTAAGTGGGATACTTTTCTTAGTTTCTCTTTTTATGAGTTCATTCTTGGTGTATCAAAAGACATATTTTTGAGTGTTAATTTTGTATACTGATACATGACCAAATTCACTAATTATGTGCTTTTCCGGTTGGGATGACTTTTATTTCTTCATGTCTGAACACTATGGGAGCACTTCCTGTACTATGTCAAACAGGAATGGTCAAAATTGGCATCACTGTCTTGTTCCTGTTCTTTTAGAGGAAATGGTTTTAGTTTTTGCCCATTCAGTATGATGTTGGCTGTGGGTTTCTCATACCTTTATCATGTTGAGGTATACTCCATCTATTACCAAGTTGCTGAGAGTTTTTATCACAATTGGGTGTTGGGTTTTTTCCAGTTCTTTTCCTGTGTCTATCGATATGATCACGAGATTTTTGTCTCTCAGTTTGTTTATGAGTTGTATCACGTTTATTGATTTGTGAATATAATACCAGCCTTGCATCCCTGGTGTATATCCCACTTGATAATGGCATTTGGTCCTTTTAATATAATGCTGGATGCTATTTGCTAATACTTGGTTAAGGACTTTCGTATCTGTCATCATCAGCTATATCGGCCTGTAATTCTCTTTCTTTGTAGTGTTTTTACTTTGTTTGGGAATTAGAATAATGCTGGCCTCATACAAAGAGTTTGGAAGTATTCTTTCCTCTGATTTTCTGAAATAATTTGAGGAGTATAGATTGTAGTTTTCTGAATGTTAGGTAGAACTACCCTGTGAAGGTGTCCAGGCCGGAGCTTTTGTTGGTTGCAAGCGTTTTGATTACTGCTTCCATTTCATTAGTTGTTATGAGCCTATTCAGGTCTCTTAATTCTTACTGAATCACATTTGGTAGATTGCATTTTTTACTGACTTCATCTATTTCATCCACATTGTCCAGCATTTTGGCATATAGCTATTTATAGTATTTTCTTACAATCCTTTGAATTTCTGTGGTGCCAGTGCTTACTCCTCCACTCTTGTTTCTGATTTTACTTATTGGAATCATATGTGTTTGTTTCTTAATGAGTCTGGCTAATGGTTTATCAATTTTGTTTATCCGTTCATGGAACCAGCTTTTGGTTTCATTGAATTTTTTGTCTCTCTTATTTTTTCTGCTGTAATCTTTATTTTTTTCCTTCCTTCTACTTACTCTGGGCTCTTCTTGTTGGTTTCTTTCTAATTCTTCAGTTGTAGGGATAAATAGTTTATTGCTGATTTTGTTATTTTTCTGAGATATGTCTATAGTGCTATGAACTTCCCTCTCAGAACTGCTTTTGCTGTTTCCCTGAGATTCTGTGTTGTTATTTGTTCATTTTCCTATTTTTCCAAATAATCTATGATATTTTCTTGATCTCACTGTAACAAGTTCATTGTTTATTAGCCTTCTATTTAGTCTCTAAGTGTTTAAATGTTTTTGGGTGTTTTTACTCTATTTGATTTCTCATTTCACTCCACTGTGATCCAAGAAGATGCTTGATATGATTTAAAACTTCTTGAACTTGTAGGGACTTGTTAGGTGTCCTACCATGTGGTCTATCTTTGGGAATGATCCATGTGCACTTGAGAAGAATGTATATTCTGCTCTGTTGGGGTGAAATGTCCTAAAATGTAAATTAAATCCATCTGATGCAGTGTGTTCTTTAGAGTCTCTGTATCATTATTTTGTCACATGGAAGACCTATCCAGTGAAGTCAGAGGAGTGATAAAAGTCTGCTACTATGACTGTCGTGTTTTCAGGCTCTCTTTTAAAGTCCCCTAGAAGTCTCTTTGTTTTTTGTTTGTTGGTTTGTTTGTTTGATATATATATCTACCTACCTGACTGACACCAGTCTGAACCCTCTTAGCCAATAGTTAAGAAATAAAGGAAGCCAAGATTATTCCACCCTATAGCTGCCTTTTGGGATATTGATTTTCAGCTCTTTATTTAGAAGCCAAAGTGTCAGAGAGAAACTTTGGGCAACCCCTACCCGCTCCTGCCCAAAAATTCAGAGAGAGAGACCTTCTTCAGAAGATTGTTGCCTTTGCCTGATTGGAATGAAACATGGTAAACAAGAGGGCTTCAGCAGATGTCTATTGGCTAGTTTGCCCTCCTCCCCTGTGACACCATCAATCAGGAGTGTGGGAGGGGTTCCCAGACATTGTTGGTCCCAGGAGGCAGGGTTATAAATTCCAGCAGCTGCAGTTCAGCTCACCCAGCACACCTCCTGAGCCACAGCTGGACAGGGAAGGGACTGGGTCCAGGCTGGCTGGGCCCAGGACCTGGAGAAGAGGGGGAAAACAGAGGGGGATGACTCAGATGAACCTGGAGCTGTGCGAGCTCCATCTGTCATTGAGCTGCTGGCCTTCAGCTGAGTGTTCCTCTCCAAACAACCAACCTCTAACCCAGAAGTTACTCTCATGGGGAGGGCTGTACCCTCTTCGAGTCCAGTCTCTTGGAGGCCCGAATCTGGGTGAAGGGATGCCGCCCAGGGATGGAGGTTCCTGCCTTTCCCTCTGGGCTCCTGGATATTTACGCCAAAAGAATTTTCAAAAGGTGTGGTTCACAGAAATCGGGACACACACTGTGGCGAATGCACTCTGGCCACCCTGAATTCTCTCCGAGATCTTTCACATCGGCTAATCCTGCAGTGTACTGGGAGTGCAGAGGCCATTGCATGTGCCTGTTAGGAAATCAGGAGCCTATTGTACAGTGGGTGTCCTGGAAGCACAAGTCAGCCCCCAATGCCTTCCTGATTTGCCCTCCCTGCTTTGGACCCCTGTTTAATCTCCTTCATCTTAGTGTCTTCACCTGAAAACAACTGACAGCATTAAAGTTCAAACTGTCATGGCATGAGTCAGACTACAACATCAAAAGGCTAAGTTTTCCTTAGTCTGTAAGGGCTGTATGATGCTTAGTTTGAGAATGCAGATTCCTTCATACTTAGGCTTACTGTAGGTGATTGTAGACAAAAGTATGTACCCCTTCCACCTCACCTCTATTTCATCCCCTCACAGGACAGGCTAGACTCAGCCTCTCTCAGCTGTGCAGGAGTGTGTGTATGCACACACACTCTCTCTCTCTCTCTCACACACACACACACACACACACACACACACACAAACACACAGCAGCTCCTTCAAAAGCATCCAGCTTCCCTCTCTTCCACTACTGAAGGGTTTTTAAGTCATGATCGTGATCATTATTATGCAGTGCTGGTTGACTGACACTTTTCATGTTTCTAAAATGAAAATACATCTTCACCACCAGTCCAGGAGAGGAAATTGTAATAAAGAACCCTGTAAAAAATACAGGAAGATATTTTACAATGACTAGCATTATCATTTTTAGTGGACATGTGGACTGCTTTAAGATATTCATAAATATGATTTGCTGATTTCCCAGGAGAGTAGGGCCCAAGAACTGTTAGTCCCTGTTCCTTATGCAGGCTTACTGTCACCTAGGAACATGGTGAACATTGTGAGGCAATGGGTGAAGCAATGGAATAAATGAATGTTATATTCACATTTAACTTTACAAGAATAGGGTTGCATTATGCAATCAGTCGGGTGGCCTGCATTTTGCTTTTGATATAACAGACCATGTCTTTTTAGTGCATCAACCTCTGCAATGCTGACAAACAACCGGATCATCATGAACATAAGGGTGGACAAACTTCAAATAGATTCCCTTTGAATTTCACCTTCCCTGGATACATCCATTGCCCTCTCTGTCACTGTGCCCCAGTGTCTCTTGCATTCTCAAATTGGCCAAGCACTTTACTCTCTCAGAAATTGTGCAGTCTGTCCTCAAGCCCTGAACAGGATCCTTCCAAGCCCTGATGGCCCCTCCTTGTACAACTCTCAGGCAGAAGTCTACCTACCTCTGTAACTTTCCATACCAGCACCTTTGTTCTCTTGACAGAATTAGTTACAAAGAGCCATTTGTAGATAATGGTCTTGTTGGGTTTTGGTGTGTGTGTGTGTGTGTGTGTGTGTGTGTGTGTGTGTGTTTTCTATTGTCATCCTAAACTCTGTGAGGAGAGACTGTGTGTAGCTCTGAGCATGGGATAAGCAGCCACTCAGGAAAAAAATAGTTGCCAAATGCATCAAGGAGAGAGGGGGGAGGGCTATGCTGAATCTCTAGTTCCCAGGTGAAATAGTGGAGTTGTTTCTGTTTCTGCTTTTTATCTGCTCTGCTCTAGGTGACAAACCCAAATCCACTGAGGCTGAGTGCAGTGGCCTCATTTGTCCTCATTCCTCCATCTATGTAGTTGGAAGTCTTAAACTCTGCTAGTTCATAGGCATTGGGAACGTCTGGAGGAATGGAAGGGTAGGAACACACTAGAAGCCAGCCTTACCACCCTGCTGTTACGCTCCACCCCCCTGACCTCTCCACAGCCTATGGTGAAGAGATGCAGGATCACCTGCATGACAGGGACACAGTGTCCTCAGCCCACTCTCCCTCTCAGATAAGGTCTCACAGTTTGCAGAGTCTGAATATTCCCCAAGTCTGAGTGTGGAAGAGAAAGGCAGCACAATGTGTCTGAGGCTGCCTGTCACTACTTGAGCCAAGTTAAGCAGAGACAGCGTTGAACCACACAATGACTGTTTACTCCAAGGATGCGGTCAGTATGGGGAGAGGAGTCGCTCACCCTGGAAATTCAGCTCTCAGCCTCTTGGGGAGAAGATAGCTACCTGTAGCTGCCAGCTGCAAGTGTGACATGCAAAGGGGAGGGGAGGGCCTGCTGTCTGGACCTTCAGGAGCTCAAAGGCTGACCACAAGGTGGCTAATCTTCTATGACCTTAGCAACAGCTCAGCCCCTTCCTGGGATGAGATTGGAATGGTCAGCCTTCCTAAGAAAGACCCCAGGAGGGGGTCAGGGTGCGGGCACAGCTGCCAAATCAAAGCCTGTCCTGTGCCTGGTCTCTTCGCAAAATGCAATTCTTTTCTGAGTAATGGGCCATGGAGGCAGCCTGTTTTCAGTAGAGCCTGTTTCATCCTCCAGTGTCCCAGGGCCTCGTATTTATAGTTTGTAAGTAATGATTAAACAACTGCGGCTCTATTCTTATTACAAGCCCTTCCTCACTATGAGAAGCTGATTTCCAAGGACGCCCAGGAGATGCCTCAGGCCAGCCTGGATGACAGGGCTGGGCCTCAGCTTTGCTCTTCCCCTCTCCCTCTCTCCTCACAAGCCTGACTTTTGTCTCCTAAAGAGACTATGGAAAAGCAGGCAGCAAACCCTGTCAGACTGAGCATGCCAGGCCCCCTGTGTGCCCTGGAGGCGCCACCTGAGAGGAGAGCCCTGGGTTAAGGTTCAGCTAAGGGGCAGCTCTGCCAGAGCCTGAGCACCAGGCTGTGGCTGGTGCCTCCCCACCTCTCCTCAGCTTTGTTGGCCTGCTCCTCCTCAGGAGCCTCCTGCCCAGTCGTTCTGCTTTCAGGCCCAGGTGTGACTTTGCCAAAGTAATTTGTTGGTGAGAGGAGAACCCCTTCCTGAGGCGGGAGGAAGGCAGGGAGGGTGCCATCACCTGAAGGCTTAGGGGAGGTGAGCAGAGCAAAGGCTGGATTCCAGGCTTGTCAAAGAGCTCTGAAGACCCAAACCCCAGGGGTAGACTGAGGAGGGCACCTGTGGAGAGAGACAATGTAATTGCATCTGGCCAGCTCTCCTCTGCCCCGGGGGTTACTAAAATGTCCCCATCCAGACAGTAGGGACAGTGGGCTAGCCCAGGGCAGGGCGCTCTTTTCTAGACAGAGGGCTGCGGTGGGGTGGGAGTGGGGCGCCAAGCCTGGCCAGGGAACAAGGTAGGTAAGTGGCAGCCACAACCACAGACGGAAAGGGGTCCCCAGAAATACAGACAGGGTGTTGAGTGGGAGGTTAGCTGGGGGTCGTGGCCTCCTGTTTCTCCCTCCACATTGGGACCACCCCCACCCTCATGCCTGGAAGCACAGGGTTTCCCTGACAGCCACCCACCCTCTGCCACCCCTTGCAACCTGGTGGGTGTGGCACAGGCGCCCCTGTCCCCACCTTCTCTGGGCCTGTTAAGACATGACCCCCCTCCAGCTCCCTGATCTTGGGTTGCTCCTGATCTCGTGATCTCGCGAGATTTCGCCCCCAAAGGAACCAGGGCGCAGCCCCAGGAAGCTTGCCAGGCAGCGCCCCCCACTGCTTCCTTCCCTCCAGCCTCCCAACTTAGCTGGAGACCACGCTGTGAGGAGCGTGGCCTGTTGAAAAGGTAATCGCACACCCTGGGTTCTTGCTGTCTCCAGGGGTGAACTTTCTGTTGCGGGGGTGAACTGCTCTAGTCACTGGCAACCCGCAGCCCCTCCCGCCCCGGCTTTTTCTATCTGAAAATGAGTTCCCACCTGGTTGTCCTGAAGGCCTGAGGTCCAAACCTGGCTCGCTGGCGTGAGGCCTTCCGCTTGCTGCCCCAGAGTGGGAGCTCGCTGAGGGGACTTACACGCAACAATTCATGGAACTCTGGCGTCGGCCTTTATTGTGTGACCTCAGCTGGCCGAGTTTGCAGTTGACCAAGGGGGCCCCCACAGCCCTCGGCGCCAACTCCCCCGGGATCTGGGTCCTCAAGTCTGTGGGCTCTCAGGCCAGCCCAGCCCTGCTCAGGGCGTGGGAGACAGAGAGGGGGCAGAAAAGTGGCTGCTGGACAGTGGAGAGGGCGCTTTCCGCAGAGCACCAGGGCCGTCACTCATCATTGTCCTCTGGTTCAGCTGGTGAGAAAGCGCTGGTCAGGCTGGGACATAAGAGGTGATTCCCACTGAGAGCGGCAGAGCCCTCTCCTGGTGTGAGTGTGCGGGTGCCTGAGTGTGCGTGAGTGTGTGTGAATTCTCACCTGATGATATGTTCCTGGGTTCCTTTTCATTCTTATTACTAATTAAGGTATTACATATGTGTTCTTATCCCCCACTGCTCCCACACCCCCACCCCCACCCCGCAAGCATGTCCTCACGCTCAACACCACCCTTGGTGTTTGAGTCCATTGGCTAGGCTTATAGGCATGCATACAAGCCCTTTGGTTGATCTCTCCCCCTTAACCCCACCCTCCCCTACCTTCCCTCTGAGGGTGATGGTCTGATCCATGCTTCTCTGTCTCTGGATCTGGTTTTGTTCATCGGTTTATGTTGTTCATTATAATCCACAGATGAGTGAGGTCATGTGATATTTCTCTTTCTTGGACTGACTGACTGGCTTTGCTTAGCATAATGCTCTGCAGCTCCATACATGCTGATGCACATGGTCAGTGCCCCTTCCTTTTTTGCAGCAGTGTACTATGCCAGTGTGTAGATGTACCACGGCTTTTTAACCCACTCATCTGCTGACGAGCACTTAGGCTGTTTCCAAATCTTAGCTATTGTAAATTGTGCTGCAGTGAACATAGAGGTATATGTATCCTTTCGGATTGGTTATTCTAGGTTCCTGGGATATATTCCTAGAAGTGGGATCACTGGGTCAAATGGAAGTTCCATTTTTAGTTTCTAGAGGAAACTCCATACTGTTCTCCATAGAGGCTGCACCAGTCTGCATTCCCACCAGCAGTGAAGGTGGGTTCCTTTTCCCCCCCATACTCACCAGCACATGCCCTTTGTTAATTTGTTGATGATAGCCATTCTGACAGCTGTGAGGTGGTACCTCATTGTCCTTTTGATTTGCGTCTCTCAGATGATTAGTGACTCTGAGCATTTTTTCATGTGTCTCTTGGCCTTCCTTTTGTCCTCTTTGTAAAAAATATCTATTTAGGTCCGTTGCCCATTTTTGTGATTGGTTTGTTTATCTTCCTTTTGTTAAGTTGTATGAGTTCCCTGTAAATGTTGTAGATGAAACCCTTATCAGAGAGAACATTGGCAAATATGTTCTCCCATGTAGTGGGCTTTGTTGTTGTCTTGTTGATGGTTTCTTTTGCTATGAAGAAGCTTTTGATTTTGATGTCATCCCATTTGTTTATTTTAAGTTTATTTTCCATTGCCCCAGGAGCTGTGTCTGTGAAGAGATTGCTTCCGTATATATCTGAGACTCTGCTGCCTATGGATACCTCTATTATTTTTATGGTTTCCAGCTTTATGTTCAAGTTATTTATCCATTTTGAGCTTATATTTATGCATGGTGTCAGTTGGTGGCCTAGTTTCATTTTTGCATTTGTCTGACCAAATATCCCAGCACCATTTATTGAAGACACTGTCTTATCTCCATTGTATGCTTTTGCCTCCTTTGTCAAGTATTTATTGAGCTTGGTGGTTTGAATTGGTTTCTGGGTTCTCTATTCAATTCCAATGGCCTATATGTCTATTCTTGTGCCAGTGTCAGGCAGTTTTGAGCACAGTAGCTTTGTAATACAGCTTGATATCTGGTATTGAGATCCCTCCTACGTTGTTCTCCTTTCTCAAGATTGCTGCCACTATTCGTGGTCTTTTTTTAATTCCAGATGGATTTTTGGAGGGTTGGTTCTAGGTCCGCGAAATATGCTGTTGGTATTTTAATGCGGAGTGCATTGAATCTATAGATTGCTTTGGATAGTATAGCCACTTTAATGATGTCATTTCTACCAATCCATGAACAAGGTATGTTCTTCCATCTGTTTATGTCTTCCTCTACCTCTTTTTTCAACATCTTCTAGTTTTCTGAGTGGAGGTCTTTTACCTCCTTAGCTAAGTTTATTCCTAGCTTTCTTAATTTTTTTGGTGGGATGGTAAATGTGATACTTTTTTCAATCTCCTTTTCTGTAGGTGTATTAAAATGCCACTATTGGTGTATAAAAAATGCCATATATTTCTTGGCGTTAATTTTGTACTCTGCTACATTGCCGAGTTCATTTATTAAGTTTACTAAACTTTTGAAGGAGTGTTTGGGTTTTTCTATGAACAGTATCATGTCAATTGCAAATAATGACAATTTACTTCTCCTTTTCCAATTTGGGAACCATTTATTTACTTTTCTTGTGTGATCACTGTGACTAGGACTTCCAGTAATGTGTTGAACAGGAGTGGTGAAAGTGGGTGTCCCTTTCTTGTTCCTGTTCTAGAGGGAAATGGTTTTAGTTTTTGCCCATTGAGTATGATGTTGGCTGTAGGTTTGCGATATAAGGCTTTTATTATGTGGAAGGATGATCCTTCTATTCCTACTTTGCTGACTGTTTTTATCAGAAAAGGCTGTTGCAGTTGGTCAAATGCTTTTTCTGCACCAGTTGATATGATTGTGTGGTTTTTCTCTCTTAATTTGTTTATGTGATGTTTCATGTTCATTGATTTGCAGATATTGTACATACTTGCATACCTGGAATAAATCTCACTTGGTCATGGTGTATGATCTTTCTAATGTAATGCTCTATCCGGTTTGCTAGAATTTAGGTGAGGATTGCAGCATCAATGTTCATCTGGAATATTGGACTGTAAGTCACTTTCTTTGTGTTGTCTTTTTCTGGTTTTGGGATTATGGTAATGCTGGCTTCATGAAAAGATCTTGGAAGTATGCTGTCCTCTTGAATTTTTTGAAATAGTGTTAGAAAGATTGGTTTTAGTTCTTCTTTGAATGTTTCGAA
The DNA here is from genome assembly GCF_964212035.1 of Myotis nattereri. Classification (NCBI taxonomy): domain Eukaryota; kingdom Metazoa; phylum Chordata; class Mammalia; order Chiroptera; family Vespertilionidae; genus Myotis; species Myotis nattereri. Next base: position 13,781,547 of record NC_138094.1, on the reverse strand, counting down.
AAACTCCCCTGTGAAGCCATCTGGTCCAGTGCCAGCCACTCATATGCTTGCTGCTCTCTGCTGGGTGTCAGCAGCTTCCTAGCTTGTCACACACAGCACCTGGCCCTTCGTTCACTTTTTATTGCTATTCCTTTCTTTTTCTTCTACCTTCCACTCTTCTAACTTGGGCCCATCAACGAGGGAGCTCATTTTCCCATTTTTAAGTACATTTCTTATTGATTTCAGAGAGGAAGGGAGAGGGAGAGATGGATAAAACATCAATAATGAGACAAAATCATTGGTTGGCTTTCTCCTGCACATCCACCTGGGGATCCAGTTGTGAACTCCGGCCCCTGCTCCAACTGAGAATTGAATTATATCCTCTTGGTTCATAGGCCTACTGAGCCACACTGGCCATCACACTCTGCTTCTTCTAGTGGGAAGAGAAAATGCTAAAGTCTCTGTAACAGTCGGTGAGCTCCCCACCCCCCCAAAAAAGAGGATAAGAGAACAAGGCTCAGAAAAGGTATATCTCTTACTGCAAACGCTCTCTTTCTCATCCTCTCTCTCTCCTATTACGTCTCCCTCTCCCTGTCCCTCTGACATGCACCTTGTTTTCCCATCCCAACCTTCAGAGGAAATAGTGTCCATAATGGGAATCAGAACCTTTGGAATTTGGGGAAAAGTATACAAATGGGCAGGTTCTGAGGGAGGAAGGACATAGGCAAAACATCCTGTGTTCTGGGTGTTAATTCCTCTGCACAAAGAGATCGTGCCCATTACCTTGTGTGGAGATTCACCTGTGGGGCCAACTTATGTAAAGCTCCTGTCAGCATGTCCTCCTCTGGAATTGCCCACTGGTATTAGCATTGATGGTATTTATTAACCACCACATGCAAGATAAGGAAGAAAATGAAAGACAGTGCACACTGGCCAGTGTGTCTGGGCATTGTCCTGTGCACCAGAAAGTTCACCGATTTGATTTCTGGCCAGGGCACATGTCCAGGTTGCAGGTTCAGACCCAGGCATCCAATATTGTTACTCTCTCACAGGAATGCATGCTTCTGTGTCTGTCTCTCTCCATTCACCTCTCTCTAAAGAATTAATTTTAAAAACCCACCATATTAAAACACAACAAAAGAAAACTCATTGCTGCATGTTGCCTCTAAAACCAAGTGTCCTGCACTTGACGCTTTATTTGTTCTCGAGACCACAATGAGAAACCTAGCCCAATTCTTTATTGGAATCTGGACTTTTCCACCAAAATATTCAGAAAAGCATAGTATTAAGGCAATGAGGCTTAGAAAGCTTAGATAGAGACTACATCTGTGAAGATGGGCACAGAAGGGGCCTGGATAGGAGGTGACTGCTGGTGCACAGGCATCTTGTACATGAAGGCCCTATGGGCAGGGTCTCTATGCCATCAGAAAGCAAACGGGGAGAGCAAGGCACACACAGTAGGTTCCTTACTACTAGAATGTACCCCAGAGTCCAACAATCTGCCCAGCAGTCAGGCAGGCTGGATACAGGGCAGCTGGAGCACACGAATGTCAAAGGGAAGACTCTGAATAAAGAAGAGCCAAAGCCTGGCCTGCTTGTCTCAGTGGATGCGTTTCGACCTGTGAACCAGGAGGTCAGGGTTCAATTCCCAGGTCATGACATGCCCATTTTGTGGGCTTTTAGACCAGTAGATGTCTTGTAGGAGGCAGCCAATCAATGATTCTCTCTCACCATTGATGGTTCTAACTCTTTCTCCCTTTCCCTTCCTCTGTGAAATCAATAAAAAAATATATATCTAAAAGTATGTACATAGCTTAGGGTTTTGATACCCTGAATATCCGTTTAGAAATACAAGAAGGAGCCTTTTGTCATGGTCAGGATTTCTTTTTTTTTTTTAGCAGTCTTTTTTTTTTTAATATATTTCATCGACTTTTTACAGAGAGGGAGGGAGATAGTCAGAAACATCGATGAGAGAGGAACATCGATCAGCTGCTTCCTGCACATTTCCCACTAGGGATATGCCCGCAACCAACGCACATGCCCTTCACTGGAATCAAACTCGGGACCCCTCAGTCCTCAGGCCGACGCTCTATGCACTGAGCCAAACCGGTTTCGGCGTCTTGGTCAGGATTTTTATGCTGTTCCTTCTTCCCCTTTAGTCTTCCTTTCTAGTCCACTTCCCCATGGGATTGTATATAAAGTGATCTATTTCATGCTGGGACGTTTTGTATTGTTTGTCTTGTTGTATTTCTCTGTACCATAATACGTTATCAGTACAAACCTACAGTGGAAAAATTAGGCTGAGTAAATTGGGCATCCAAATGGCTTTATTAAGTATTTCACCAATCCAGGAGCATACCAGCTGGCAATGAAAAATGGGCTCACTGAGCCATACCATCCATGGTTTGTTCCACCACACAACGCGCAATCTGACAGGCTAGATTTTAAAATCCTTAAAAAGTTGAGGTCCCAGCTTCCAAAATTTTCAACTAATTTCACATACACTATTTCAATAAAAAGAATGTTAAAAAAACACACATTATTGGGGTAATTTTTAAAATTGAAGTTGGAAGGCTTGTTGATAACTATACACTCAACAGTCCAAGAGGTGAGTTTTTAAAAACCTTTCCCATTCATGATGTTTGTTTATATTCACTAATAAAAATACTGAGGATTCAAGATAACTCAGAGTTTGAGTGATCATACCCTTTGTGGTGCATTAAATGTCAAATAGTTGCAGAGAAAGTGCATGAATAGTTCACCAATAAAATACATATCACAGTCTAGGGGCGCTTTTGTTTACTCCATCCAGAAGCATAGTCCGGAAAGCTAACTGGTTCCATTTAAGTGGTAATCTCTATTTCAATCTTAGTATAACCACTTCAGAAAGTGCTGATGTCATTTAAATAAGCAAAAGGATGCCTGCATTTATACTTCTTCAAACTTTTATATCATTCCGTATTCAATTTTTCTCTATTTCTACTATTCCTTTCAAGGTAGAGGACATACAAAATGTCACAGGAAGGAGGTCAAGAATTGTTTTGCAGCCTTGGTGGAGGTTCCCCAATCCTTTTTCCATTTAGGTTGTCCAAAGAAAATATGTAAATTGTTTACCCTTCCTAACTGGAAACAGGGCAGTATGCCATGAAGAAGTAACACACTGCTTCATTTATTTCTTTTATCATTATTGTTCAGATTATTACAGTTGTTCCACTTTTCCCCCCATAGCTCCCCTCTACCCAGTTCCCACCCCACCTTCTGCCCTTACCCTGACACTGTCCTCATCCATAGGTGTACGATTTTTGTCCAGTCTCCTCCCATGCCCCCCACACCCCCCCACATCCCTTTCCCTTGCAAAAATTTTCAGTCCACCCCCTCTCTATGCCCAATTCTATTATATTCACCAGTTTACTCTGATCAGAATTTTTATTCACTTGATTTTTAGATTCACTTGTTGATATGTATCTGTTGTTCATAATTTTTATCTTTACCTTTCCTTCTTCTTCCTCTTCTTAAAGAATACCTTTCAGCATTAATTATAAAAAAATATGGAACGCTCCATGAATTTTGATGTCATCCTTGCGCAGGGGCCATCCTAATCTTCTCTGTATTGTTCCAATTTTAGTATATGTTCTGCCGAAGCAAGCACAGTTCTCTTTCTTTTTTAATAACTATATGTATCATTTGGAAACATTAAGATCTCAGTATGTTTTTAAAAGAATGAATGAATGCACTCTTTCATGAGCCGATAGTCTTCTTATTTTAAGTTTATAATTGTCTTTTTTTTTCTTTATTTTATTTTATTTATATTTTATTTTATTGCTCACAGTCTTACAAAGGGTATTGCAAATGTGTCCCTTTTTTTCCCCCCGACCTTGACAATCCCCTGGCCTTCCCTACCCCCCAGTGTCTTATGTCCATTGGTTATGCTTATATGCAGCATACAAGTCCTTTGGTTGATCTCTTACCCCCCTCCCTCCTGCACCCCACACCTTCCCGGCCTTCCTGCTACAGTTTGACAATCTGTTTGAGGCTGCTCTGCCTCTGTATCTATTATTGTTCAAAAGTTTATAATGGTCTCTATTATCCATGAATGAGTGGTATTTTTCCTTCACTGACTGGCTTATTTCACTTAGCATAATGCTCTCCAGTTCCATCCATGCCTTTGCAAATGGTAAGAGTTCCTTCTTTTTTACAGCAGCATGGTATTCCATCATGTAGATGTACCACAGTTCTCTAATCCATTCATTTACTGATGGGCACTTAGGCTGTTTCCAGATCTTAGCTATGGTGAATTGTGCTGCTATGAACATATGGGTGCATATATCCTTTCTGATAGGTGTTTCTGGTTTCTTGGGATATATTCCAAGAAGAGGGATCACAGGGTCAAATGGGAGTTCCATTTTTAGTTTTTTGAGGAAGTTCCATACTGTCTTCCATAGTGGCTGCACCAGTCTGCATTCCCACCAGCAGTGCACAAGTGTTCATTTTTCTCCACATCCTCTCCAGCACTTGTCGTTTGTGGATTTGTTGATGATAGCCATTTTGACAGGTGTGAGATGGGACCTCATTGTTGTTTTGATTTCCATCTCTCAGATGATTAGTAACTTTGAGTATGTTTTCATATGTCTCTTGGCTTTCTGAATGTCCTCTTTTGAAAGGTGTCTATTTAGGTCCTTTGCCCATTTTTTGATTGGATTTCTTATTTCCTTTTGTTAAGTCGTATGAGTTCCCTATAAATTTGGAGATTAGGCCCTTATCAGATATGACATTGGCAAATATGTTTTCCCACACAGTGGGTTTTCTTGTTGTTTTGTTGATGGTTTTTTGCTGTGCAGAAGCTTTTTATTTTGATGTAGTCCCATGTGTTTATTTTCTCTTTAGTTTCCAATACCCTAGGAGCTGTATCAGAGAAGAAATTGCTTCAGCATATGTCTGAGATTTTGTTGACTTTAGATTCTTCTAGTATTTTTTATGGTTTCCTGTCTTACATTTAAGTCCTTTATCCATTTTGAGTTTATTTTTGTGTATGGTGTAAGTTGTTGGTCTAGTTTCATTTTCTTGCATGTATCTGTCCCATTTTCCCAATACCATTTATCTTGACTCCATTGTATGTTCTTTCCTCCTTTGCCACATATTAATTGAGCATATTGGTTCCGGCCGATTTCTGGGCTCTCTATTCCATTCCATTGATCTATATGTCTGTTCTTGTGGGAATACCAGGCAGGTTTGAGAACAGTGGCTTTGTAATACAGCTTGATATCTGGTAGTGAGATCCCACCTACTTTGTTCTTTCTCAGGATCGCTACAGCTATTCGGGGACCTTTTTATTCCAGATGAATTTTTGGAGAGTTCGTTCTAGGTCTGTGAAATATGCCGTTGGTATTTAATGGGAAGTGCGTTGAATTTATAGATTACTTTGGGTAGTGTGGACATTTTAATGATTTTGATTCTACCAGTCCAAGAACATGGTCTGTTCTTCCATCTGTTTATGTCTTCCTCTATCTCATTTTTCAACGCACTGTAGTTTTCTGAGTAGAGGTCTTTTACCTCCTTAGTTAAGTTTATTCCAAGGTAGCTTAATTTTTTTGGTGCGATGGTAAATGGGATTATTTTTTTAGTCTCTCTTTCTGTAAGTTCACCATTGGTGTATAGAAATGCCATCCATTTCTTGACCTTAATTTTGTATCCTGCTACATTGCCGAATTCATTTATTAAGTCTAATAGTTTTTTGATGGAGTCTTTAGAGTGTTTTATCTCTAATATCATGTCATCTGCAAATAAGGAGAGTTTTACTTCTTCTTTTCCAATTTGGGTGTCTTTTATTTCTTCTTCTTGTCTAATTTCAATGGCTAATACTTCCAGTACTATATCGAACAGAAGTGGTGAGAGTGGGCATCCCTGTCTTGTTCCTGTTCTTAGGGGAAATGGTGTTAGTTTTTGTCCATTGAGTATGATGTTGGCTCAGGGTTTGTCATATATGGCTTTTATTATGTTGAGGTATGATCCTTCTACTCCCACCTTGCTGAGAGTTTTTATCAAAAATGGGTATTGGATTATGGCTAATGTTTTTTCTGCATCAATTGATATGACTATGTGGTTTTTTCTTTCAATTTGTTTATATGATTTATCACATTTATTGATTTTCGGATATTGTACCATCCTTGCATCCCTGGGAAAATCCAGCTTGGTCATGGTGTATGATCTTTCTGATATACTGCTGGATCCGATTTGCTAAGATTTTGTTGAGGATTTTGGCATCTTTGTTCATGAGGAATATTGGCCTGTAATTCTCTTTCATTGTGTTGTCTTTACCTGGTTTTGGTATTTGGGTGATGCTGGCTTTATAGAATGATCTTGGAAGTGTTCCTTCCTCTTGGATTTTTTTTAGTAGTCTGAGCAGGATAGGTTTTAGTTCTTCCTTGAATGTTTGGTAAAACTCCCCTGTGAAGCCGTCTGGCCCGGGCTTTAGTTTGTTGGTAGTTTTTTGATGACTGCTTCAATTTCTTGCATAGTTATTGGCCTTTTGAGATGTTTTGATCCTTCCTGATTGAGTTTTGGAATGTTGTATTTTTCTAGGAATATGACCATTTCCTCCGGGTTGTCTAATTTGTTGGAGTTGAGTTGTCCATAGTATTTTTTAACAATCATTTATATTTCTGTGGGGTCTGTTGTTATTTCGCCTCTATTATTTCTGATTTTGTTTATTTGGGTCCTCTGTCTTTGCTTCTTGGTGAGCCTGGCTAGAGGTTCATCAATCTTGTTCATCCTCTCAAAGAACCAGCTCTTGGTTTCATTGATTTTATATATATATTTTTTGATCTCTATGTCATTTTTTTCTGATCTAATCTTTATTATCTCCTTCCTTCTGCTCACTCTGGGGTTTTCTTGTTGCTCTCTTTCTAGTTCTTTGAGTTGTAGAGTTAGATGATTTACTACCATTTTTTCTTGTATTTTGAGATAGACCTGTAGAGTTATAAACTTCCCTCTCAAGATTGCTTTCATTGTGTCCCATAGGTTTTTGATTGTTGTGTTTTCATTGTCATTAGTTTCCAGGATGTTTTTAATTTCTTCTTTGATCTCATTGGTAAACCAATCAATATTTAATAACATGCTATTCAGCTTCCAAGTGTTTAAGTATTTTGGGTTGTTTTTATTGTCGTTTATTTCTAATATTATGCCATCGTGATCTGAGAAGATGCTTGGTATGATTTCAATCTTCTCGAATTTGGGGAGACTTTGTTTGTGTCCTGATATGTGGTCTATTTTTGAATATATCCCATGAGCCCTTGAGAAGAATGTATATTCCTTGGCTTTGTGGTGCAGTGTTCTCAAGATGTCAATTCATTCCATCGGGTCCAGTGAGTCATTTAATATTGCTGTTTCTTTGCTGATTTTTTTTCTAGAGGATTTAATCAGTGATGGAGGTGGTGTATTCAAGTCCCCTACTATGATTGTATTGTTGTCGATCTCTCCTTTGATATCTTCCAGGAGGTTGTGTGTGTGTGTGTGTGTGTGTGTTTGTTTTTTTTAATGTATCTGTGTGCTCCTGCATTGGGTCCATATATGTTTATCAGGGTTATATCTTCTTGTTTTATTGATCCCTTTAGTATTATGAAGTGGCCTTCCTTATCTCTTGTTATGGCCTCACTTTGAGGTCTATTTTGTCTGATATAAGTATAGCTACCCTAGCTTTTTTTTGTTTCCATTTACCTGAAAGATATATTTTCATCCCTTCACTTTCAGACTGTGTGAGTCCCTTCTTCTGAGGTGGGTCTCTCATAGACAGCAAATGTATGTGTCATGTTTGGTTTATCCATTCAGCCACTCGATGTCTTTTGGTTGGAGCATTTGGTCCATTTACGTTTAAATTTATTATTGAAAGATACTTGTTGTAGCCATTTCTTTTTGTGTGTGGCTGTTTTCTTTCTGAGCTTTTTATTTCTTCTTTTTGCACCAGTTCCTTTCGCATTTCTTGCATTGCTGGCTTGGTGGTGATAAACTCCCTAAGCCTTTTTTTGTCTGTGAAGCTTCTTATTTCCCCTTCAACTTTGAATGATAGCCTTGCTGGATAGAGTATTCTTGAATTCAGTCCTTTACTTTGCATCACTTGCAAATATCGTCCTTTTTTTTTTTTTTTTTTTTTTTTTGCCTGATGTTTCTCTTGAGTAATCATTTGATAATCTAATGGGAGATCCCTTGAATGTAACTTTCAGTCTCTCTCTTGCAGCCTTTAAGATATTCTCTTTGTCCTGAACTTTTGCCATGGTAATTATGATGTGTCTTGATGTGTTTCTTTTCGGGTTCACCTTGTTTGGGACTCTCCGTGCTTGAGTGTTTTTTTTCTTCCCCACCTCAGGGAAGTTTTCTGATATTATTTCTTCCAGTAGGTTTTCTAACCCTTGTTCCTCTTCTATAGTCCTGGCACCCCTATTATTCGTATGTTGTTTCATTTCATGTTGTCCAATAGTTCCCTTAGGCTCTCCTTCTCTCTTTTAATTTTTTTTCTCCAGTTGCTGTTCAGTTTGGGTGTGTTTTGTTTCCCTGTCTTCTAATTTGCTAATTCGGTCCTCCATTTCTTCTAGTCTACTGTTGAAACTTTCAATGGTGTTTTTTTATTGCAACTTCATAAAGGGACCTTCTAGTCTTGCTTCTTCCCCAAACCCACCATTTGATTTTACCCATTCTTAAATAACAGAAGACCTACTTTTTAAAAATTAAATATCATCCATTTCTTAGTATCATTTTCAGTCTCTTTTGGTGCACTGGGATTTTCAGTCATTTTTTTTTCATTCACTTTTTCTATGCTTTAATAAATCTTTTGCACAGGTAAGTACATTTAGTTGGAGCTATAAGACAACATCAAAACAGACAAAAAAGAGGCATTCTGGATCTTATCAAAATAACTATATTGAGGAAATTCTTGACTAAATCTTACCTTCAGAAATACTTCCACCCCTTCTCCCACTTAAAACAATTTGTAACCTTCCACTTACAATAAAATCATTTATAGTATAGTTAACCTTGAACATCGTTTTATATTCTTTAAAAGCATTACTTCAAAACCCAGAAAATTCTCCGAAAAATTCTACAAGTAAATAGCAAATGTTATTGTACCTGAGCTTATGAATTTAAAATTTTCAGTCACAGTGGCTGCAGAATTTTTTCAATGTTGGTTTTATAATATGTAGGCAGCATAATGTATCTGTGTGTTTTGTTGTTGCTAATCCAAGTAGAGGACCTTTTTCTATTGTTTTTTTTTCAACAGAAAGCATGGAAGGGGAGGTGGGAGTGAGGAGAGAGAGAGAGAGAGAGAGAGAGAGAGAGAGAGAGAGAGAGAGAGACATCATGGTTAACATTACTTTGGAATGAGCATACACCATGACAAAGTGGATACGTTCTGGGGAAGTAGGATAATACAACATCCAGAAATCAATAAACATGATGCATCACGTAAACAAATTGAGAGATATTCATAGGAATTGATGCAGAAAAAGCATTTGATAGAATCCAACACCCAATCCTATATAATAAGACAGAAACATGCAAATTAATCATCCCTCTGCTATGCTCAAGCCACACGTACACGCCACACCCACAAGCCAATCAGGAATGTGTTTACAAATTAACCCAACTAAGATGATGGTGGCCATGGAGCTGGAGTAAGCAGGAGGCTTGGGTTGCTCCCGGAGATGGAGGAACCCAAGCTTCCCGCCTGCTCTGGCAAGCGCTTGGCTTCACTCAATGCTAGAAAGTTTCAATTATAGAAGATAAATAAATTCTGATACCTGCTTCCAGCCAACCTCTACTCAAGGACGGGCTAGGAGCCTGGGTTGCCAGGGACAATGCAGGTTTCCAGCCAGACCTGGGCTCTGCTCAAGGCTATAAGTTTCAATTATAGAAGATAGCTAAATCCCAGAAAAACAGAAAAAAGAGAAAAAGGAGAGGCTGGGAGCGTAGGTTTCCCAGGGACATGGCAGGCCTGGAAATGGCCATCAGCCCCTCACCCATGCTTGTCGCGAACCCCAGCGGGACTCTCCAACCCTGAAGGGGCTGTGAGCAGCCTGAAAATGGTTCTGAGCCCCTCACCCAGGCTGGCTACACACCCATGTGGTGACGGTCCCTACTGCGGGGCTCGGCCAGCCTGCAAATAGCCATCAGCACCTCACCCACAGTGGCCAGGCACCACAGTAGGGACCCCCCAACCCTGAAGAGGATGTGGCCAGCCTGAAAACAGCCCTCAGCCCCTCACCCAGGCGGGGCAGGCACCCCCACGGGTTGAGGATCCCCACTGGAGGGCTTCGACAGACTGCAAAATGCCATCAGCCCCTTACCCAGGTTGGACAGGCACCCCAGCGGGACCCCCACCCTGATCCGGACACACTTCAGGGCAAAACTGCCGGCCCCCACCCGTGCACCAGGCCTCTGTCCTCCTATATAATAAAAGGGTAATATGAAAATTGACCCTAACAGCAAAACGACTGGGAATTACTGGTCAATATGATGCACACTAACCACCAGTGGACAGACACTTAATGCGGGAGCTTCCCCCTGGTGGTCAGTACCCTCCCACAGGCGGAGCTCTGCTCAGCCACAAGCCAGGCTGACGACTGCCAGCACAGTGTTGGTGGTGGTAGCCTCTCCCGCCTCCTCATCACCGCTCAGGATATCCGATTGCAGCTTAGGCCTGCACCCTCTGGCAAGTGGATATCCCCCAAGGGCTCCTGGGCTGCCAGAGGGAGATCTGACTGCCAGCTTAGGCCTGATCCCTCAGGCATTAGGCCTTAGCCAGAAGGTGGACATCCTACAAGGATCCCAGACTGCAAGAAGGCATAGGCCTCAGGCCAGGCTGAATGACTCCCCCCCTCCCTCCCCACCAAGTGCACAAATTTTTCTGCACTGGGCCTCTACTTTTGATAAAAATTCTCAGCAAACTGGGAACAGAGGGATCATACCCTCTATATGACAAACCTACAGACAAAAACATACTCAATGGGCAAAAAACATTAAGAAGAGAAATAAGACGGGGATGCCCACTCTCACTTCTGTTCGACAGAGTACTGGTAGTGCTAGGCAATGCAATCAGACAAGAAGAAGTCAAACAAGGCATGCCCACTGGAAAAGAAGAAGTAAAACTGTCATTATTCACAGATGGCATGGTACTGTCCATAGAAATACATAAAGAATCCATCAAAAAACTAGGAGATTTAATAAATGAATTTGGCAATGCAGCAGGATACAAAATTAACACCCAGAATTCTATGGCTTTTTGATACACCAATAATGAACTTACAGAAATAAAAACTAAAGAAACCAAAACAAAACAAAACAAAAAATCTCATTTACATTTGCAACAAAAAGTTAACATACCTAGGAATAAACTTAACTAAGGAGGTAAAAGACCTGTTCTTGGAAAACTACAGGAAATTTAAAAGAGATAGATGAAGACAAAAGCAAATAGAAGAACACACCACATTCATGGATTGGTAGAATCAACATCATTAAACTTTCATACTACCTAGAGCAATCTACAGTTTTAATGTATTCCCCATTAAAATACCAATGGCATGTCTCACAGACCTAGAACAAAGTCTCCAAAAATTCCTATGAAATTACAAAAGACCCCAAATAGTCACAGCAATCTTGACAAATAAGAACAAAGTTGGATGGATCACAATACCAGATATCAAGCTATATTACAAAGCCACCATTCTCAAAACTGCCTGTTACTGGCACTAAAACAGACATATAGACCAATGGAATGGAATAGAGAACCCAGAAGTCAATCCAAGCAGTTATGCTCAATTAATATTTGACAAAGGAGGCAAAATCATACAATGGAGTCATACTGTCTCTTCAATAATTGATGTTGGACAAATAGCACAGATACATGTAAAAAAAATGAATCTAGACCACCAACTTACACCATACACAAAAATAAACTGAAAATGGATAAAGGACTTAAAGGTAAGTGGGTAACCTTGAAAATCTTAGAAGAATCCATAGGCAGAAAAATAGCAGGCATCTGTCTCAGCAGTACCTTTACTGATACAGCTCCTAGGGCAATGGAAACTGAGGAGAAAAGAAACAAATGGGACGACGTCAAATTAAAATGCTTCTGTAGAGAAGAAGCAGCCAAAAAATACAACAACAACAACAAAACAAGGAAGTCCACTGCCTGGGAGAAGATATTTACCAACGTTATATCCAATAAGGACCTATTCTCCAAAATTCATAATGATCTCATTCAAACAAAAGGAAGATTAATATTCCACTCAAAATGTGGGCATAGGATTTAGATACTTTTTGAAAGTGAACATACAGAAAACCAAGAGACATATGAAAACATGCTCCAAATCACTAATCATTCAAGAGATTCAAGTCAAAAGGACAATGAGATACCATCTCACACTGGTCAGAATGGCTATCATCAACAGTTCAACACACAACAAGTGCTGGCAAGGATGGGGTGTAAAAGGAATCCTCTTGCATTACTTGTGGGAATGCAGACTGGTGTAGCAACTATGCAGAATACTTTGGAGTTTCCTCAAAAAATTGAAAAAATGGAGCTCCCATTTGAACAGCAATCCCACTACTAGGAACATATCTCAAGAAATGACAAACACCAATCAGAAAGAGCATATGCACCCACATATTCAGAAGAAAAGCCAGTGAGAATGAAAGAAATGTGATGCAGATAGCAAAGCAATGACCTGCAGGCCCAGAGAATGAGCCCTTTTCTTGGCTTTGTTCTCCTAAGCCTTGGATCTGCAAGAATGGAGGCTACAGCCCCCTATAGCCATAAGCCTTCCCCTTGGCTCCAACTTGGACCTCAGAGACCTTCCATGTTGAAGTGCCCTCTTACCTAGATCCTATGAACCTGTTTATTATTACATTTTTATTTCTCATCCCAGGATATGTTTACTGGTGAGAGGAGAGAGAGAGAGAGAGAGAGAGAGAGAGAGAGAGAGAGAGAGAGAGAGAGAGAGAGAGATCCCTTGCTTCCCTTAATCACCCTGACCAGGAATCCAACACAAAACCGAGGTGAATTCCCTGACCTGCCAGACTAGCAACCTCTGGTGTTTGGGACCAGGCTCCAGCTCATGGAGACACCAGCCAGGACTGTGACTGTCCATTCTACCAGGGGCAAATGTGTACCAGTCTGTAAGTGACACAGAAAGCAAATTCGCCATGTGCAAACTCTGGCGCTTGCATCAATGCGAAGAGCAGGTGGTAACAGTCAGGAAAAGGACAGAGGATTATTTATACTTCAGAAGGGGGGTGCAAGGAGGAGTTTGCATGGAGGTTGGTGGCCTGCAGTGGTGCTGGCGAAGGGAGGGGTGGAGCAGAATGGGGCCAAGTGCAGTCTTGCTCACTGATTGAAGTTCATGTGCAAAGAGCATCTTGTGCATGGCCAGTGCACCCAGCATAGCTGGTGCATCCTCCTTTCCACGAGGAGGCCCCAGACCCCCTGTGTAGGAGATGCACCCTATGAAACCAAGACTATGCCTAAAGGATCCAGATAAGGGACCTGGGGACATGAAGTGAGCTCCAAGCACTGCCACCTGCTTGTTGGCATCTGCCCAGTTCAGGACCAGTGCCATCTGGAGGTGGGGGGTGGGGGGGGGAGGGGGCGGGTCCTGCTGGGTCAGTAGACTGCTGATCTCGCCAGCACTTTGTGTCAGAAGTGTACCCGCAAGGGCCCTTCGGGTGAACACAGGAGCTTGTGTGTACAGGTGCAGGGCGGGGCGTGGGAGGGACCACGCAACCCAGGGCAGGAGTGGTGGCGAGGTGACCTCCAAGTTAAGCGTGATGCTGTGCAGAAACCGAGGTCCTAGGAGGCGAGGGCCCAGGTGCTGCTGGGGCGGAGCAGCTACTGGACATGGACCTTCTCTCCCAGGTGGTGGAAGCTGAGGCTGGGGACAAAATGAGTGCAGCAGAGGAGGCGGAGTCCCAAGTAGAAGCAGAGGCGAAGCCTGAGGAGCAGCGAGCAGAGCCAGGGCCCAGTGGGACAAGCACCCGGCCCACACTGGAGGTGCTGGCGGCCCTTCAGGTCCAGCTGAGCATTGAGAGCGCCCGAGCCAGCAGAGCCTACCTTCGGGTGAAGCGCAAGACCTCTCGGCGTAGAAAGCCCATTCTTGAGTGCAGAAGGGCCATCATCCAGTGCATCCCCAACTTCTGGGCCCAAGCTGTATCCTTGCCTGAGCCCTTCTGGCTTCACTGCTGACAAAGACCACAGGGAGTAAATGGAGGAGGAGCCAGGAGAAGGTGAAGCGGAGGAGGACAGAGGAAAGGGCCTCCCCTCCCCAGTGGCACAGCACTGGGCAAAGCGATGGCCGGCTTCTAGGTGTCAGGTCAGGAAGTATGGGCACAACGTACCACACCACAATCAGATAGTGGAAGGGCACCTTTTCTGGGCAGTGGAAAGATCCTTGGAGGTAGTGTTTTGTGTTTCTCCCTTTTTGACCAAAAAGCTCAGTGTAAACACTCAGCTCGTTTTAGCCAGGTTTAAGGCGAATGCTTCCAGTGTCCTCTCTCAACACATCAGATGCCCATAGGAATTTCAGGCAGGCTTCCTCCCTCCTTCCACAGACACACAAACACAGGTATACACAAAGGACCAGAGGTACACACACACACACACACACACACACACACACACACACCCTTTTATTGCAACTCGTGTGCAAAAAAAGGCTTATTTCCAACCCGGAATGCAGCCTTTGTGACCCACATGGACCTCTAGAAGATGTGTGCTGCCACTGTTTCTGGAGACCATACATTTCGTGTAGGCGATCCCAAGGGACAAGGCCAGGGTACATGCAGACACCCTAAGCCAGTGGTTCTCAACCTTCCTAATGCCACGACCCTTTAATACAGTTCCTCATGTTGTGGTGACCCCCAACCATAAAATTATTTTCGTTGCTACTTCATCACTCTAATGTTGCTACTGTTATGAATCATAATGTAAATATCTGATAGACAGGATGTATTTTCATTGTTCGTGACCCACAGGTTGAGAACCGCTGCCCTAAGCACTGCTTCATCTGCACAGGCACACGGAGGACAGGGAGGGCTCAGAACATGTCTGGAAATGAACCCACGATTGTTAGGGCAGGTTCATGCTCAGGTGATCATGAACCCACAGGTACCATTATTGTGAGCATGTGTGAAGAAAGTGTAGTTGGTGAGGATGTTGGAACAGGGGCAATGTCTGCCATCCACGGCCAACTCTCGTATGCCCCTAGGATGGCTCCGTGTCTTTTAGCTGCCCATTTCGTTTCACAGCCTCTGAGAGCTCCTTGACCAAAAGCAGATCCGGAACCACCCGCAGATATCAGCCATCATCACTGAGGAAGATGAAGACCTGCTGAACTACTTGATCAATGTGGAGGTCAGACTGGGAGGCAGAGTGGAGCGTGGGATGAGGGCTTTGGCACCCAGTGGGACGTGTCCCAGCAGAAAGAAAGGGAGGGGAGGTGGGTGATTCCTGCAGGCAGGCTCACTCCAGAAGCTGGCAGACAAGACACTTTACTAGTTGCATCTCTTGGCAGGTGAAGGAAGTGAGCCTTCCCAAATACCGCTGCAAGTTGATGTTTTACTTCTGGAGCAACCCCTACTTCCTGAATGACCTGATCGTTAAGCAATATGATGTCAGCCTTGCAGGTGAGTGACAGTTCCCAGGATGGGCCTTTGGAAGAGCAGGAAAATGGTGGGTGGGTGTTGACATTGGACCGATGGGAATCCAGCCTTCCAACTTCCTTCCTGCAGGGTACAGGGCCTCCAGATCCACTCCAATCCTCTGGTTCTGGGATTATGAACGTGGAGCCCCCAGCCGCCGGCAAGATACAAGCAGCGTCAGCTTCTTCAAATGGTTGTCTGAACATACCCTGCCCGGGTCAGGCAAGATTGCTGAGGTGATTGATACTGCTCTGGCCACTGTCAGAAAATGTAATGGTGGAAGCCCCACGTGCTTGAAAAGCAGAGTAGCAGACTGGTCTGGTCCCCCTCTTCCCTGTGTTCCTTCCCAGATCATCAGCGAGGACCTGTGGCCCAATCCTTTGCAGTACTACCCCGCAGACTCAGGACCCAGAGGAGGGAGCTACAGAGGGGACCTGTTGGAGAGGAGGAGCCCCCCTGCTGGGCATTAAAAGGTGAGTAGTTGCCCCTGTGAATCTCCTTAGAAAAGTGGATGTGGAAAACCGGGCCTGGGTAAATTGGAGGTACCCTAGTGCACCAGGAATGTGTGTGAGAGCAGCAAAGGGAAACTGGGAGTCCTGGTGCCCACAGAATGTAAGCAGATGGGGGCGCTGTAAGCACCATGGCTTTCAGGATGACTGGCCTCGGGCCCTGGGCAACAAACATGGTTCTTCATCATGTTTCTGCAATCCTGTTGTAGGTGCTTTCACCACCCACTTAGGCCTCTTGCCACTCCAGTGGAGTCCTACCTTCCCATGCCTTACCCGTTTTCAGTGCCTCTAATTCACGTTTCTTTGTTTTTATACCCACCGCTCAGTTCCGCTGAGCTGAGCCCACAATGTTGGCAATGGCAGCAGGATCTGGACGAGACTATTGAAGTCCTGGGGTAGGAAAGTTAAACAGGCCAGGAAAAGGCACGGTGTACTGACTGTGGACATGTGCTTCAGAGGGGCCCCACACACCTTCAGGCACATGCCAGTGTCTGTGAGTGTGGGTGTGTGTGTATAGAAGGGGACACTCCAGATTCAGAGGAGATGGAGCAGAACATCAAATATGGCCCCGAAGGACCGAAAAGATGTGGTGTTTGGGCACACACCAAGGTTGGCTGAGGGATTCTGTCCATTCCCTTTACACAGGAGGAAAAGAGGAGAAAAGGATCGCCTGAGGAAGAGTCAGAGAGCATATGCCACCTAACATGAGTGTCACTGAAAGAACCATAAAGAAGCTTGCAAGGTGTTGCTGACTCTGCGTTGTTGGTAGCAGGGAAATGTAATAGTATTGGGCAAAGACCTCACAAGGGGCTGTGGGAGCAGCATCTCCAGCATTTCAGCCTGCCTGGAAAGTGGCAGGGCTACAGAAGAGGAGACACCAGGCCTCGGAAGGCCTTCTGATATTGTTCCCTTCTTTCAGGGTGTTGTCTGGGAGGAGGAAGGAAGAATGGCTGACTTCTGATGACAAGTATTATAATTTGGGCAGGAGTGCAGGGGGCGACTTTAGATCCTGTCTCTTAGGCTCTCAACTCCCTTGGCTTGGGCGGTCACTCACATAGACATGCCATGGTCAGACAGAAGACAGCTGGCCTTTTCAAGATGGAGGCACTGCTCAACAGAAGCCATGAGCCTGTCCTGTGAACGTGAAAGTTTACAGGTAGAGCCACCCTCCCTGTGTGGGGCAGACTTGCATGGAAGTGATGTGGGGTGTGGGGCAGAGGAGAGGAGTTACACGCCAGGGAGGGTGCTAAGGCCTGGGGTGTATGGAGGCAGGTGCGCACTGCAGCACCCTGCATGGGTTGCACTTGGGAAAGGGAAAAGGTCAAAACTCTGTCAGTAGACCAAAGCCTTCCTTGTACACAGACAACCGCATAAGCCAATCCGAACATTCTAGAGGGGGGAACCTCAACACAACAAAGTTTATTTTCCTGTCAAGCAAGAATGAAATGGGAAACCCATTCCCAAAGGAGGCAATCACATGAACAAAACTTGCCTTTTGTTGAAGTGGGGGCCTGGCGTGCCTTTCTCCATTCCAGTCTTCACACTCAGGTTTTGGGGAGGATTTTGGTGTGTGAAAGTGGGTGGGCTTCCTCAGGAACCTGGGGCTGCAGGGGCCAGGTTCATACACCAGGGCTGTGACTAAGGGGCGGAGTTGCGCAGGGTGACGCCCACTGCCCTGCCCTTGATTGAAGGAGAATTTTCAGGAGCCCATCCAGAGACTGCAGGCTGGGCCTGGCCAGTTGCCTTCTGTACCACATGCTCACATGACCAGCGCCTGTGCATGAGCCCAGTGTGCACCCACTCAGCACACCAGGGCCTGGATGCATGCACCAGTGAGCGAGCGCCTTTCATGGACATAGCAGGCTCTGCACCACCTGCTCCTTCACAGCACCAGTCTCAGAGCCAGGGGGCATCCAGAGTCAGGCTGTGTTGGGAGACTGAGGGGCTCCTGGGGGCAGCGCGCTTCCTCTCAGTTCCACTAGGGGGCCTTCAGCTTCAGGGCGCCTGAGGACTCACAGTGCACCCCAGGGCCATTGCACCAGGAAGGACAGGGCAAGCAGGATGGCCCAGAGGCTTTTAGCTTCACCTCGGTGCAGGAAAGTGGTGATACCCAGGACACAAGGGCACAGGAGGTTTGGAGGAAAGCTATAGGGCTGGAGAGGGAGGACTTCATGCAGGTGAGGGAGGCTGTGATCCTGGAGCTGAGGTTGGATGCAGGTAAGAAGTTTGGCTAGATCTTGAGTGGGGTGCAGGGGAGGACTGGGTGGCTGCAGAGCAGTGTGTGCAGGGAGAGGAGAGTGAGGTGCAGCAGGGAACCCAGAGTGAGGAGCAAGGGGAAGACAAGGAAGGCCTGGGGGAGGAGTTGTAGGCACAGGCTCAGTTTGTCCTGTGGACAGAGGGCCTTCTGCAGGTGGTGCCATGGCAGGCCATGTGGGCAGGGGAGTAGGTTTTCCCACATCTGCAGGTGGGGAGGCAGGAGGAGGTGGTGAGTGAAGAGCTGAGGCTGGAGGCACACGCTCCAGGTGACCCGCAAGGGAGTGACCACCAGGAGGATGGGTGGATGGAGGAGCAATTAATTGCAGGGGAGCAGTTTGTCCTGCAGGGGGAGGGGAAGTGCACCATGGAGGCAGTGGAACAGGTGGGAGAGGTGGAGCCTCAGTCCAAGGCCAAAGCAAAGCCAGAAGAAGAGGAGCCAGTGCAGCAGGAGCAGGCCCAGTCAGGGCCCGGGGCCAAGTTAACCTGGTCCCCTCTGGAGGTGCTCCAGCCCCTTCAATTGGAGATGGAGCCCATGAACGAGCAAGCCAGCAGGGCCTTCTCTCGGCTCAGGTGCAGGACTCGGCAGAGGCTCAAGCCCTATTTCAAACGGAGAAGCCTCAATATCCGGCGCATCCCTGCGTTCTGGCTCACAGCTCTATCCTTAAGGGTAGAGGAGCAGGATCACAAGGAGCATGAGACAGTGCAGGAGAACGTTGTAAGCGGGGATGATTCCCATAGAAAAAAACATTGAGGACAATCTAGGGGCAGTGCGCCCCAGTCTGGCCCAGGACCCTGGAGACACCCTCTGTCTTATACAGGCAACATAGAAGCATTACCAGGGTGTCCAGGGACAGAGCTCCAAGGCAGAGGCACGCATACACCAGGGGCTGATGCCCACAGACAGGGCTGTGTTGCACGGGCTGTTCTGGGACTAACTTACGCTGCCTTACAGGCCGTCTCTATGTCCAATTCCTCAGTCAGAAGCAGGAATGTGTGATGTGTAGCCTGTCAAGCCCTCAGCACAAAACAATCTGGTGGGCATCAGGGTCTGTCAGGAAACAGAGTGGTGCTGTGCCCCTTTCTGCCCTTGATGGAGAAGGAGTGGCCTTAAGGGAAGGAGAGGCCAGGCCAGGCTGCTCTTTCTAGCTGGTCCATGCCCAGCTTCCAAGGTGCAGGTTGCTTGACCCAAAGCAGTTTGTCAACCACCCAGAGTTGTCGGCAATGATTAGGGTCCAAGAAGAAAACATCCTTGGCCACATGATCAATTTGAAGGTCAGTCCACCTGCTCCATGGAGTGGTGGAGGGCAGGTGGGTAAGTGGCCTGTCCCTGAAAAGAGCTACATGCGGGAGCACTGGGCTGTGATTTCACTCCCTGGATCCACTTTCCTTCTGCAGGTGAGGGAAGTCAGGCATCCCTGGGGTTGCTGCACCATTAGCCTGTACTTCTGCAGCAACCCCTACTTCCACAACCATGTGATTGTGAAGGAGTATCTCATCACTCTCACAAGTAACAGGAGGCTCCCTGCATGGGCTTCAGCTGGTGGTGGGCAGGGATGGAAGGTGATGTACCCAGCTTCACATACCCCTCTCCTGCAGGATACAGGGTGTCCCGTGCCACTCCAATTCAGTGGTACCAGCATTGTGAATGAGAAGCCTACAGCCACAGGCTCCAGGACAACAGCGCCAGCTTCTTCTACTGGTTCTCTGACCGCAGTGTGGCAGAATCTGGCAGGATTGCTGTGGTGGGATGTCACTGGCCATGTCAGCATACAGCTTCCTGTGTCTGCCTGCTGCTTGCGTTTCTATTCTGGTCCCTGTGGTCTCCTGTTTGCCCTACCAGATCATCAGCAAGGACCTGTGGCTCAATCCCCTGGAGAACTATGAGAGGACGATGGCCCCCAGTGAGCAGACAGGACGGGTGAGGAGGGCCTGCCTGGGCTCTCCCCCGGTGTGCTGCCAGGCTCCCTCCTGGGCCATTACTTTTCTCTCACAGGGACACCTGGATGCTGCGAGGGATACAGCCTGTGACACCAGTGCCGCAGGGTGTGTGCCTGAGACAGGACTACCAGCACAACAAGGGCAGTGCAATTCCAGTTCAGGCGGGGGCGCTCAGTCAGGAGGAGGGAGTGTGCATGTCCACTGTCACTCAGAGTAAATGCAGATTACATGCGCCACTCCTCTGAACTCTCCCTCTAGGCCTCCCACAGCACCTTCAGGCCTTGCCACCAGCCCCTCAACAGGAGCTGGCATGACATGTTCTTCCTATACTCGTGTCTCTGAATCTTCCTCATGCCGAGGCCTAGGCTGCTGTGCTTCCACGCCGCATTGCCCTATTGCTGCTCACCACCATCTCCTATTTCCCCAAGGTCTTTTCTTCCTCCTGGGGCCAGTGGGAGAAGCCTGCGCCTTATCAGTATCTTAGGGTGCGAAGTGTGGGCCACAGAACTAGAGAAATCCTTGTTTTGCAGCCTTGTCAGAGGTTCTTCAATCCTTTTATCCATTTAGGTTTTCCAAGGAGAATACCTCATTTGTTTACCCTCCCTAACTGGAAAACAGGGCAGCATGCCATGACGAAATAACACACTGCTTCATTTTGTATGCAGTTCACTTCAAAGACTTTATGCACTTATGGTCATAGACACCCTGGGAAATTTAGGGCCATGAATATAACTCACCATCCAAACACATTGCTTTTATGTGTAGTAAAATCAGACAAGAAATCCCATTTGCAGAGCACTTTCTTCTGAAAATTTTTTGTAATGTTAGTGTTTAAGGTTTTACAAAAAGTAATATATATGTCTCTTTCTTTTTTTCTACTGACCTCCCCCGGGCCTCCCCTATTCCTAGTCACTTGTTCTCGTCACCCACTCCCAGTGTCTTGCCTCTGTTGGTCTGTTCGTTGTGCTTATATTCTGAATATTTTAACAATAAAATATGTAAAATTTAAACATTTAAGTATATTGTAATTTAAATCAGCACTTATGATACAACCTTGTATAATTCAAACCTTGCCTCCAATCCTGAAACTTCATAATGGTACCTACAATTCTTTCTTTTTTTATTTTTTATTAAATCTTTATTTTTCAGATTATTACATTTGTTCCTCTTTGTTCCCCCCATAACTCCCCTCCTCCCAGTTCCTGCCCCACCCTCCGCCCTAACTCCCCACCCACTGTCCTCATCCATAGGTGCATGATTTTTGTCCAGTCTCTTCCCGCATCTCCCACACCCCTTTCCCCCCCAAGAATAGTCAGTCCATTCCCTTTCTATGTCCCTGATTCTATTATGATCACCAGATTATTTATTCACTTGATTCTTAGATTCACTTGTTGATAGATGCATGTTTGTTGCTCATAATTTGTATCTTTACCTTTTTCTTCTTCTTCCTCTTCTTAAAGGATACCTTTCAGAATTTCATAGAATCCTGGTTTGGTGGTGATGAACTCCTTTAGCTTTTCCTTATCTGTGAAGCTCTTTATCTGACCTTCAATTCTGAATGATAGCTTTGCTGGATAAAGTAATCTTGGTTGTAGGTTCTTGGTATTCATCACTTTGAATATTTCTTGCCACTCCCTTCTGGCCTGAAAGTTTCTGTTTGAGAAATCAGCTGACAGTCGTATGGGTATTCCCTTGTAGGTAACTGAGTTTCTTTCTCTTGCTGCTTTTAAGATTCTCTCTTTGTCTTTTGCTCTTGGCATTTTAATTATGATGTGTCTTGGTGTGGTCCTCTTGGGATTCCTTTTGTTTGGGGTTCTCTGTGCTTCCTGGACCTGTAAGTCTATTTCTTTCACCAGGTGGGGGAAGTTTTCTGTCATTATTTCTTCAAATAGGTTTTCAATATCTTGCTCTCTCTCTTCTTCTGGCACCCCTATAATCCGGATGTTGGTATGCTTGAAGCTGTCCCAGAGGCTCCTTACACTATCTTCATATTTTCAGATTCTTTTTTCATTTTCTTTTCTGGTTGGGTGTTTTTTGCTTCTTTGCATTTCAAATCTTTGCCTTGATTCTTGCACTCCTCTGGTCTGCTATTGGGAGTCTGTATAGTATTTGTTATTTTAGTCTGTGTATGCTTAATTTCTAGTTGGTTCTTTATCATAACATCGAGGGTCTCATTAGATTTCTTGAGGATCTCACTACATTTATCAGAGGCTTCTAGACAGTTCTTAAGAGACCTTAAAAGTGTGGTTCTGAACTCAATATCCTCCATTGACAGTTTTGTCCTGTTTCTTTGTCTCCGCATTTTTTATGCTTTCTTGGTGCACCCCCTAGTGGTCTTTGTGCGCAGTCTTGTTGTAGTTAAGTCTTGATTGTTGTTGGCAATACCAGGGTTGATTTGACCTCTAGGCTAACTGGCTATGAGAGTCCGCTTTGTTGGCAGTGGGAGAGCTTCTGTGATGGATCTCTAGGGCGGTGCTAATCTAACGTTTGCCTGAGGCTATCCAGCAAATGCCTCTGTGCAGGGCTTGGGTGGGGCAGGTCCCCGGGGATCTACAGGGTGGGTCAGAGCAAGCAGTTATGGCTGCTCTCAGTTCCATCCCTAGGGGCTCTGCCTTAGAGTTCCGACCAAAGCCAGACAGTCTCACTTCTCCCGTTTGAGTCTGGGTCCCTAGAGACTCGCCCGGATCTGGAGCTCAGAGTCTGAAACTCCCTCCCGATTGAAACCAACAACCGCACCCTCTGACTCCAGCCCACTCTGCGTGCACTCCGCACCTCAGTATTTCACTACAGCACCGCACCTCCTCTGAGTCCGGATATGATATTCTCTTTCCTCCTAGTTGTAGAATTTCCACTCAGCCAGAATTCCAGTGGTACTGGATGATGTCCGTTCCATCTTTTAGTTGTTTTTTGAAGTGGTTGTTCAAGGAAGCAATCTCCAGTGTTAACATATGCCACCATCTTGGTTTTCCAAACAATTCTTGATGCTTCCCCCAAACCTACCATTTCCTTTTAGTCATTCTTAAATAACAGAAGCCAAATTCTTTACAATAAAACTTTGTCGGTACCTTATCATTTTCAATTTCAGTGTCTAATTCTTCTGTCACAGCGGCTTCCCCTCCTGACTCCCTGAGCCCAATAAGGTGAGCCACTGTACTGCATGATTCACTCTCTCTTGCATACATGGTGTATCCTGTAATTGCCGCCTGCACTACACTCAGGACCTCTTACAGGGGTGTCCCATTGGCTGTTGCAGTAATTGCCGTGCCCCCATCATACCCATCTCCTCTGTGGCTGTAATAATCATCACAGGGACTGGACCACCATAAGTCAGAGGGGGCCTTCGTACTGGTGGTGCCCAGTTTTTTACTGGGATGTTGATCTTCCTTTTGTTTAATTGGATGAGTTCAGTATGAATTTTGGAGAATAGGTCCTTATCAGACATAACATTGGAAAATATCTTCTCCCAGGCAGTGGACTTCCTTGTTTTGTTGTTGTTGTTGTTCTTGTATTTGTTGGCTTCTCCTTCTCTGCAGAAGTGTTTTAATTTGACATCATCCCATTTGTTTCATTTCTCCTCAGTTTCCATTGCTCTAGGAGCTGTATCAGTAAAGGTATTGCTGAGACAGATTCCTGATATTTTGTCTTCTTCTAAGATTTTCATGGTTACCCACTTACGTTTAAATCCTTTATTCATTCCTAGTTTATACTTGTGTATGGTGTAAGTCGGTGGTCTAGATTAACTTTTTTGCATGTATCTGTGCTAAAAGTCCAACACCAATAATTATTATGTTTTTATTTTGGCTTTGTAATATCTTTAATGAAACAAAATAAAATGTCCTCTATGTTATTTGAGTCATACTTTCTCTAAATCTTGCCTTTAAAAAAATCCCCTGGGGCACAGTCCCATCCGTTCTTTGATTTTCCTTCCACTGATCCCAAACCTCTGCTGTAGTCTGTGTCCTTTCAAAGGACAAAAGCAGACCTGGAGGCCTCAGAGCTGCCCGCAGCCTGCTCCTGCCCACGGTAGGTGCAGCGCCCATCACCATCTGGACCATGGCTGCCAGGCACAGTCAAAGCCTGAGAATCAAAGTGGCAGCATGTCAACGCCTTCACAGGCCTGTTTCCAGCAGCACAAAACCAGTCCTCCCACCCAGTGCTCTGGGACCGGCCGTCATGGCGATGTGGTGGCACCCTCCCCTGGCAGCTGAGCGTCCCAGGCTTTTCTTTGGGCAGACCTGGGCCAGGACCTTTGGGGATCTCTGTGTCCATGGTATAAATGCGAGTGAGATCAGACACAATGTTATCAATGATTGGCTTGGTAAGGTCGCCACTAAACACCTGCCACCATGGCTTCTTGGCCATGGCCTCGGCGGGCACCTGGACCCCATAGACCTGCAGGGCCAGGTGGAGCACCGCCACCGCTATGTGCTGAGCCTGGAACCGGAAGCACAGCCCCCCGCGGTAGCTGTCCCGCAGCAGGGCCCAGGCAGTGACGGAGATGGGGGTCCGTTGCCAGCTGTAAGGATTCAGCCAGTTCTTGAGAGAAATCAGGTAGTGGAGCAGGTACCTGTGTGGGTGCTGAAAGGAGACTTGGAAGCGCAGTACCCGCAGCACAAGGAGCTCGCACTGCACAATGCTGTCCCGGATCACGCACAATAGGGAGTCCATTTCCAAGGGCTCGCTGCCCGGGTGGAAGTACCTGTTGGACACGTTGATGATGTCACGGGTTCGCAGGGGCTGTTCTTCCACTTTGCCAGCCAAGTAAAGGGCAGACATGGCGACCAAGTAGGGGTCATAGGCGTCCAGGTTGATCTCGCAGAAGAACTTATGATAAATGGCACAGGCGATGGCGAGGGGAATGGACTGCATCCCTAGCTTGACACCTGCCTCCATGATGAACCTTGTCACGCGGAATTGCACCCGGGCCGGGGGTTCGGGCCACCCCTTGGCGCCTGGCGCCGCGTCCTCCTCTCTGCAGCTGGCCTGGCTAAGGTCCTCCATGGGGCCCTGCCCAGAGGCCCCAGACACCGAGGGAAGGGCAAGAGTCTCCAGTGCAGTGCCTGTGTCAGCAGAGTTCTATCCCAGTGCGCAGCTGCCCAGCCCCACCCCGCCCCACCCCACCCCGCGGCCCCACCTACCCCGACCTGCCTAGGCCTGACTGCCATCCAGGTTCCAACACCAATTATTGAAGAGACTGTAAGACTGCATTCTATGTTTTTGCCTCCTTTGTCAAATATTAATTGAGCATAATGGTTAGGGTTGACTTCTATGTTCTCTGTTCTGTCCCATTGGTCTTTATGTCTTGTTTAGTGCCAGTAACAGGCAGTTTTGAGAATGGTGGCTTTGTAATACAGCTTGATATCTGGTATTGTGATCCCTCCAACCTTGTTCTTCTTTGTCCAGATTCCTGTAACTCTTTGGGGTCTTTTTTTAAATCCATACGAATTTTTGGAAACTTTCTTCTAGGTCTGTGAGATACGCCATTGATATTTTAAGGGGGAATACATTAAAACTGTACATTGTTTTGGGGACTATGAACATTTTATTGATGTTGATTGTACCAAACCATGAATATGGTATGTTCTTCTATTTGCTTTAGTCTTCCTCTATCACTTTGTTCAATTTCCTGGAGTTTTCCAAGAACAGGTTTTTGCCTGCTTAGTTAAGTTTATTCCTAGTCTTCTTAATTTTTTGTTGCACTGGCAAATGACATTTTTTTTTTTTTTTTTTTTTTTTTAGTTTCTCTTTCTGAGTTCATTATCCGTGTATCAAAAAGCCATAGAATTCTGGGTGTTAATTTTGTACCCTGCTACATTGCCAAATTCATTTATTAAATCTCATAGTTTTTTTGATGGAATCTTTAGGTATTTCTATGGACAGCACAATACCATCTGAGAATTTTGACAGTTTTACTTTTGCTTTTCCACTTAGCATGCCTTGTTTGACTTCTTCTTGCCTGATCACATTGCCTAGCACTACCAGTACTCTGCCAAACAGAAGTGGTGAGAGTGGGCATCCCTGTCTTGTTCCTCTTCTTAGAGTAATTGTTTTTGCCCATTGAGTATGATGTTGTCTGTAGTTTTGTCACATAAGGCTTTTATAATGTTGAGGTATGATCCCTCTATGCCCAGTTTGCTTAGAGTTTTTATCAAAATTGAGTGTTGGATTTTGTCAAGTGCTTTTCCTGCACCAATTGATATGAATCTCTGACAATTTGTTTATGTGATGCATCACACTTATTGATTTCTGGATGTTGACTCATCCTACTTCCCCAGAATATATCCGCTTTGGCATGGTATATGCTCATTTCAATGTAATGTTGCATTGGATTTGTTAGAGTTTTGTTGAGGATTGCAACATCTATGGTCATCAGAGATATATTGGCCTGCATTTTACTATCTTTGTATTTTCTCTATCTGGTTTTCGGATTAGAGTAATGCTGGCTTCATAGAAACCATTTGAAATGGTACTTCCTTTGAATTTTATGCAATAGTCTGAGGAAGAAGGTATTAGTTTTTCTTTGAACACTTGGTAAAACTCCCTGTGAAGCCGTCTCGCCCAGGCTTTTGTTTGCTGCAAGTTATTTTTGTGACTGCTTGAATTTCCTGAGTAGTTATTGTCCTAGTCCTATGTTTTATTCTTCCTAACTGAGTTTAGGAAGATTGTATTTTTCTAGGAATATGTCCATTTCTTCAGGGTTGATCAGTTTGTTGGAGTAGAGTTGTCCATAGTATTTATTTACAATCCTTTTTATATCTGTGGGGTCTTTTGCTATTTTGCTCTTTCATTTCTGATTTTGTTTACTGGGGTCCTGTTGGTGAGCCTAGCTAGAGCTTAGTCAATCTGTTTTATCCTTTCAAACAAATAGCTCATGTCTTTATTAATCTTTTGTGCGGTTTTTGGTCTCTATGTCATTTATTTCTGCTGTGATCTTCATTATTTCCTTCCTGCTGCTGAGTTTGGGCTTTGCTTGTTGCTCTCTCTAACTTTTTAAGTTGTGGGGGTTAGATAATTTGTTAACTGTTTTTCTTGTTCTTTGAGTTAGGCCTGTAATGCTATGAAGTTCCCTCTAAGGATTACTTTCAGTGTGTCCCATAGATTTTGGACTTTTATTTTTAATTTTCATTTACTTCCAGGATGATTTTAATTTCTTCTTTAATCTCTTCGGTTACCCAGTTATCTATCTTTGTACATAAAAGCCCTGTGACGGGAATGGCAGAATGTCCAGAATAGCTGTTGGCTATGACTTGCATTGCGGCAGCCAACCAGCCTTATCTGGGCCCCAATCGGCCATATCCCTGACCAGGCTTGCTTCCCATCTGCCCGCAATCCCCCATTCGGGGCAGGACTGATAAGCAAACCACTCACAGCCTTTCCCCTGGTCAGCCATACCCCCTATATGCGCTAACGCCATGATTGGAGGCATGGCCTTCTGGTTAACCACCAATGGCCACTAACCACTGCAGGCCTGGCCCCATGTGCCCCCATCTGGGGAGGCCGACCAGACTGCTTCCATACAGGAATTCATACCCTGGGCCTCCATTTATTTAATAAAAGACTACTTAGCCTCCAAGTATTTGAATTTTGTTATATCTTATTGTAGTTTATTAGCAATATAAGAGGCCCAGTGAATGAACTTTGTACACTTGACGGAATCCCTCACCCTCTGGCAGCCTGGGAGACCTCAGGGGATGTCCGAATGATGGCTTAGGCTTAATCCCAGTTGCCAAACATGCTTAGCGCCTCTGTGGAGGTGGGAGAGATTCCTGCCACTGCTGCTCCCCTTGCCAGTCGTCAGCACAGGATCCAGCTGAATGGCGCTGCCCTCTGGGAGCTCACTGATCCCCAAGGGCAGCTCTTGCATTGAGAGTCTACTCCCTGGGTGTCAGAGCACATCATAGCAATCGGTCTTATCTCTTTTTTATGACCTTTACTTTGAGATTTCTTTTTTCTCTCTTTTCTAAATTGTTTTATTGCTTAAAGTATTACAAAGGGTATTACATATGTCTCCTTTTTCTTCCCCGCCCTGACAATCCCCTGGCCTCCCCTAACTCCCAGTGCCTTATGTCCATGGGTTATGCTTATATGCATGCATACAAGTCTTTCGGGTGATCTCTTACTCTCCCCGCCTGCCCCCCAACCCTCCCCGGCCTTCCCGCTGTAGTTTGACAGTCTGTTCGAAGCTGCTCTGCCTCTGTATCTATTTTTGTTCATAAGTTTATAATGGTCTTTATTATCCATAAATGAGTGAGATCATGTGGTATTTTTCCTTCATTGACTGGCTTATTTCACTTAGCATAATGCTCTCCAGTTCCATCCATGCTGCTTCAAATGGCAAGAATTCCTTCATTTTTACAACAGCATAGTATTCCATCGTGTAGATGTACCACTGTTTTCTAACCCATTCATCTGCTGATGGGCACTTCGGCTGTTTCCAGATCTTAGCTATGGTGAATTGTGCTGCTATGAACATAGGGGTGCTTATATCCTTTCTGGGCTCAGAGGTGTGGCAAACTTTCCTGCCCAATTCCATGGTTTTTACCTGACTTAGGTAAACACATAATGCAATATGCAAATGAGGTATCATAGACTTGTGTACCTGAAGCCTATGTGATCATATTAACTTCCATAAATTCAATACAGAGTGCCTATGTGATCATATTAACTTCCATAAATTCAATAACTTTAAATTCATAAAGTTACTGTCTGTAACTCAAATGTTTTTAAAAAATTAAAAAATAATATGAGCATGAAACCTTTAATTATGTGAAAACAGTAACATTGAATGAAGAGATACACCTCAATTTCATTCATATCATTCAAAGCAAAAGAAAGGATACCGTTCATTAGATTGAGAATGTATACTGATGATCAATATGATTTGTAATTGCTAAAGAGGTATAGCACTTCTAATAATGAATGCAATATGTAATGTGTGAAACACTCCTAATGACCTTACAGGGATACGATTTAAACCTCAACCTAAATTCAGTCTATTTTAGCATTACAGTTTGCCTGTAGTCACTTCAACTGTTCTCTGAAGAACTCAATTCTATTGATCTTATGTTAGAATGTGACACTTTGGGAACAGGAAGTCATGTAGGTTTAAAGTGAAGATTCATTCTTATTGAACTACTAAGAATTTGTTCTGAATGTACCCTTCTTTCGTCTGGAAAAAGGACATCAGTTCACCTTGGAAAAATCCCACTGAAATAAAAGTTAGTCTAACTATATAAACATCAAGGACACACACTTCATTATTTAGAATTGTATTTGAAATACTAGTTTTGAGTATAGGAATGTGCAACCCTGTACTGTGTAAAATAATAATCTTTATTATTAATTTGATAAGACGATCTTGTACCTACGTTTGATGTAGAAAACTTTCCATTTGGAAACTACATAAGAGAAATGTCTATGGTATTAAATAGATTCACCAAGGGGTCTCTGACTCAGAAGAAGGCTACAAACCAATGATTCACCAATTTTATTGGTCTTTCTGTTTTCTTTCTTGTACATGAGGTATGTAAAACATGAATAAAAATGTTGATGAGCTATTTTCAGGGAGTTGTCTTTTAATTAATTTAACTATTTACTTATTTGACTGACTATGAAAGGAAAGTGTATTCATTTCAATATATCTGTAGCAGGAAAAGTTGGTTTCATATTAACTAGTTTTCCCAATTTCAAAGACTTAGTGTCCATTTGTGATAATTAGGTGAGTGACATTTCACGGGAAATTTTCTAAAGTGTTATTGCAGAGTTTGTGCAAGATGAAGGTTGTCCAGGGGGAGGGGATACAGGTGTTTGGCTGGCTGGCCCCACGCCGATCGAGTTGGGGATCAGATGGGGGAAGATGAAGGCCAGGCGAAGGAGCTGTGGGTAGATTACTGGCTGGTGGGTCCTCGATCATTGCGGGGGCGGAGGGGGGGGGGTGCGGACAGAACAGTGTGGGGCTACCTGGAGGGTGCAGCCCGCGTTGCTTGCCAGTCTGTCCCACCCCATGGTGGATCTCCTGGTCAAACTCCTGTTTGAAGGGACAATTTGCATATTAGTCTTTTATAATATAGTGTTACATGCAATAAACATTAATATGTTAAGGAAAAAAAATTAAATATAATATTACCAAAACAGTGCAAACCTATTTTATCACAAAAGTTGTAGGAACTATTAAATATCTGAAAATGATAGGATTCCTTTTTATTATATTCTAAAACATATATTTTTTACTCTGGCTCTATTTTATTCATCTTTTTATTCTTTTATTTTTTGAAATATTTTTTATTGATTTCAGTGAGAAAGGGAGAGGGAGAGAGATAGCAACATCAATGATGCATG
This sequence comes from Myotis nattereri, assembly GCF_964212035.1. Lineage (NCBI taxonomy): Eukaryota > Metazoa > Chordata > Mammalia > Chiroptera > Vespertilionidae > Myotis > Myotis nattereri. Next base: position 13,750,846 of record NC_138094.1, on the reverse strand, counting down.
AGAATCATTGATTCTCTGCCACCTGCACGCCTCACACCTTGGAACAAGCCCACAACCCAGACAGGTGTCTTTGCCCGGAATTGAACCTGGGACCCTTCAGCCTGGAGAACAATAATCTATCCACAGTGCCTAACCAGCTAGGGCTATTTTTTCTTTATTGATTAAGGTATTACATATGTGTCCGTATCCCCCATTTGTCCCTCCTACCTCCTCCTCATGTCATCACCCCCACTGGTGTCAGTGTCCATTAGTCAGGCTCATATGCATGCCTCAAGTCCTTTAGTTGATCTCTCTAACCCCACCTTTCCCTACCTTCCCTGCAGCAACCTTTTGCAGCAAAGATTCAGGAACTGGAAAAGTGTATGAACTGAAAGGAATACACTAGACAACAATTACATATTTAGAAGGCATGGGGGAGCCAGGTGAAGACATTTCTCTCTAGTAAGGAGGCTCTCTGAAACCCAGGACCCATCAGCTTTTATTTACTTAAATACACATTTGCCCTTTAGCAAAGCATACAGGCATATCAATGGTAAAGTTTGGTACACAATAAAAGTATTATCATGGTAGGAGGTTGCTTACAGCCACTTTGCCAACAGCAGGGTAACAAAATGCTGATTTTCAGCCATGCTGAATATCAAAGTTCATTCGCCTTCTATAGGATTCTCGCATTGATATGTTCACTACTGTTGGTCTTTGCTCCAACATTTCCCCCTTTTGCTTTCTTAATTAATTTAGAAAGGTGTATGCCATTAGCTGGGCTCAGATCCTTTTAAGACTTTTCATTCTGCATCTTAAAACTGGAAGCAAACATAGAAGAACAAGATAGAAAGACAATAGCGGTTACTCTAAAAAGGAAACTTAGGGAGATTCGATGAAAAGGATTGAGTCCTTTCATGTCCTTCTAAATATTATTGTCAGGAATTTAAGGAATTCATTCATAGTAGGCTTCTTTTGGGGCCATTAGTTTTTTTATGGATCCCTTTCTGCCAGGGTCCAACCCCAGCAGGTCCAGGGGTTCCCAAAGGCGTAGACGGAGTCGGCGAAGAAGGAAGGACACAGAGACAGTGTTCAGTTGATCAGCAGCCTAGCCAGGATCTCCAGCCAGGATCTCCAGCCAAGTTCTGGTCTGGATCTCCAGAGAGGTTCTGCTGTTTATTGTCTTGTTACATCCATATTTATACCAGTTGATTTTAATCCTGTCAATTTCTATTACAAAGGTTAGGGCGTTTCTTATCTGCATTCCAGGGAGTAAAGATTATGTAGCTTAAGCATGATTGTTTGTAGTTAAAGTGATTAACTACCCGCCTGGCACTTAGTTGAGGAGTTTCATCCCCTCCCTAACTTCAGGGAAAAATCCCTACCTGGGGAAACAACCTATCTCGGAGAGGAGACCTTGGTTAAAACACACAGCGCTAAGGGGAGCAAACATATTAAGAACAGTATGCTATATAGGCCAGGTCCCTTGAAACATATGCTGTGCAGATATTTCTATCCGGCAGCGACTGTGTCAAGCAGCAAGGATGGACCAGCTTCTGGCAAATTCCCCCATTTTTTTTATTTTTTAAATGACAGCACATGCAAATCAGTGTCCACCTCTCAGATTGGGCCGTTTAAAACTCGGAAGAAGACTGGCAAGCAATGACAGTGAGCATAACTATAAACATAGTGGATGGAGTGCACAAGGAGCCCCATTCCTGTAGAAGGTTGCCGGCCTCTTCAGTCAAGGGATTACAGCTGTCCTCAAGTTGTTGGTTTGATTGCCTTTGTTGGTCTGGCTAGTGGGTGGCATCACTGGCGATGGGCTTCCCGAAGCGTCAGCGAGTTGGAGGGCTGCATCAAAGTGTCCATCAGTGCCGGGGTCCCGTCCCAGTGGGTCCAGGGGTCCCCAAAGGTGTAGACAGAGTCTGCGAAGAAGGAAGGACATGGAGACAGTGTTCAGTTGATCAGCAGCCTAGCCAGGATATCCAGCCAGGATCTCCAGCCAAGTTCTGGTCTGGATCTCCAGAGAGGTTCTGCTTAGGATCTCCAGCCAGGTTCTGTGTCCATGTTGTCTTGCTAGGTTCTTCAGCCAGGTTCTCCAGGTTCTCTAGCCAGGTTCTGTAGCCAAGTTCCCTTGCTAGGTTCTCCAGCCAGGTTCTGTGCAGGTTCTCCAGCCAGGTTCAGTCACCAGGTTCTAGTAAGGTTCTCTTGCCAATTTCTGTAGTCAAGTTCAGTCCAGGATCTTTTGCCATGTTCTCTCCAGCGAAGTTCTTCTGTCTCTAGGTTCTGTCTTCTGAGTTCTGTCTTCTAAGTTCTGTCTTCTAAGTTCTGTGTTCTAAGTTCTGTGTCTTGCTGTCTTGTTACATCTGTATTTATACCAGTTGATTCAATCCTATCAACCTCTATTACAAAGGTTAAGGCGTTTCTTATCTCCATTCCAGGGAGTAAAGATTATGTAGCTTAAGCAAGATTGTTCATAGTTAAAGTGATTAATTACACGCCTGGCACTTAGCTAAGAGGTTTTATTTCCTCCCTAACTTCAGGGGAAAATGCCTACCTGGGGAAACAACCTTTCTCAGAGACCTTGGTTAAAACACATAGTGCCAAGAAGGTGAGCAAACATATTAAGAACAGTATGCCATATATGCAAGGTCCCTTGAAACAGCAAGCATGGACCGGCTCCCGGCACATCAGGGCTGTGGTTGATGGTGGTGTCGGTGTCTGAGGAGGAGTAAGCTGTGCCCTCTGGGTCAGCTGATATGGAATATGGAGGGTAGCAGAGAGAAAAAGAAGAGAAAGCAAAATAACTACAAGGCATGGAAGTGTTTAGAAAAAAGAGGGAGAAGAAAGGGGAGAAGGCAGCATCCTGACACAGCCCTTTCCTTCAGCTTCCCCTTTCCCTATGGTCCAAGGTAGAAATGGGAAACAAGTCCTGTTGCAGTGAGAGGGCAGCTGCTGTCAGCCAGTCTCTGTCTTTACCTGGGTCCCGATCTGAGCTGGGCTTGGGAAGTGGGAAGCAGCCATGGGGACAGGAGACCTTCCTCAGGAGGGGCGAGTGTTCAAGCCCCTGAACCATTGGGGGGGGGTGAGGATCTGTGTCCCACCTCTGTTGAACCCCAAGTTCTCTCCTACTGGCCTCCCTACTGTGCCTGTCTTAGGTTGCCCCACCCTGTGGGGTCTTACCTGTCTTTGACTACCAGCCATCTCTGGGCCAAGTAGGGTGATGTGAGGTTCAGTTCTGTCTCCTTTGTAGCCTCTGTCCCTCTGGCCTCCATGCCCAGCAACTGCCTTGGGATCCCCTTGCCTGCTGGCGGGGCCCCGGCATTGATCACATATCTTGGGGAACCCAGGTTTCTTCTCCAGGGAGGGCCCAGCTCACGCTATTGGGTGAGAGACATATCCATGGTACCAGCCACCATGAGGCTTCAACCACAGCATTAACAGAGAGCTCATGCAACAGCTATGGGCAATTGGATTGTAAGAAGATGGTCCCTCTTGACACAAGGGTAAAAAAGAGGGGCCAATACAGGACAAAGGAGAGTCCCGGAACAGGGCTTTCTAGCCCAGGATGTCAGGCCCTTGGCACAAGACAACTCCTTGTATGGGACATATAGCAAACACCCCCAGTCACGGCATAAAAGGGAGGTGCCCTTCCTGGAACAGTAGGGTAGGGAGATTCTAGAAAAGGCTGTGTTCAGGAAAGAAGGAGAAAGGCCAAAGAAGCAGCAAACAAGTAGTTAGATTTTTAAAGAAGGAAAAAAAGGAAAGGAGATGTGGGGCAAAGCTGGGACATGTGGAAAGACAAAAAGGAGGCACATGTGATCCTCCCAATGGACAGATTGTTCCAGCTCAGGGCTGCACATCTGCTGCAGATTGGCACTGGTCCGGTGTGCTATGATGAGGCAGAGATGGCGGGCGGTGAGACATAAGGTCGGACTAGACGGTCTGGAATCCACACAGGTGAGTCTGCATCCTGTGGAAATATACAAGCATATCCTCTCCCCCAGGTTAAAAGTACATCAGGTCCCTTCCAGGCTCCTGTAAGCAAGTCTCTCCATTTGACGAGGGCTTTAGGTTTAGTTAAATCAGGGTTCCAATGCCTGTACATTGGGGAATTTCCCTCAGAATCTACATTTATTATATTAATTACAAATAGAGTATGTTGTAGAACATGATGAGGAGAGGAATATTTAAACTCATTTTCTTGTAATTTTTTAATTTGTGTTTTTAAAGTTTGGTGAGCCCTTTCTACTATTGCTTGGCCTTGAGGATTGTAGGGTATTCCTGTAGTATGTGCGATGCCGAATGTAGAGCGTAAGTTTTTAAAAGCTCTAGAGGTATAGGCAGGCCCATTGTCTGTTTTAAGTGCCCTTGGTATTCCTAGGTAGGAAAAGCATTGGAATAGATGTTGACTTACATCTTTAAAGGCTTCTCCTGTACGTGCAGAAGTAAGGATAAGATGAGAAAAGGTATCAATACAAACATGCACATAGCAAAGTTTGCCAAAAATGGGACATGAGTAATATCCATCTGCCATAAGTCACAGGGTCTAAGTCCTCTTGGATTAACTCCAGTAGCAGGGCTAGGAAAATGAGTAGGACAATGGCCTCAGTCACGCACAATACTTCGAGCAGCTTCTCTAGATATGCGATAATATAGACGGAGAGCAGAAGCATTTTGATGGTGAATGGCATGAGACCGCCTGGCTTCTTCTAGAGCTGTACAAACTACTGGGTGAGTTAGTAAATCAGCCTGATAATTTCCTTCGCTTAAGGGTCCTGGTAGGCAGGAATGAGCTCTAATATGTCCAATATAGAAAGCCTTTTCTCGTTTATGAATGTAAGTTTGTAGCTGAGTTAACAAAGAGAAAATGGCTGTTCTTCCTTGTGGGAGAGAGGCGGTCTCAATATGAGGAAATAATTTAACTATATATTGAGAGTCAGTGTACAAGTTAAAGGGAACCTATTGCAATTGTTCAAAAGCATAAATGACTGCCAAAAGCTCTGTTCTCTGAGCTGAAGTCTCTAGAGTTTGTTGAACATGGATTATTGAGTCAATGATTGTTACTGCCCTACCATTAGAGGAACCATCTGTGAATACCAAGGAGGCAGGAGGTGATAATGGTTCTTTTGAACATTTAATAGGAAATATAAACGGATGTAGGGAGAGAAATTGCAATATAGGTGATCTTGGCAAATTATGTAAAATTTGTCCTGGGAAGTTACCTATAGCTATCTGCCACTCTTCTTCAAATTGTAATAGTGTGTCTAATTGTTCTCTTTTATAAGGTATTATTATCTCAGTAACTTCTCTTCCAAAGAGTTCGATACTGCATTGTCTACCTTTGATAATGAGAGTGGCCACTAGGGAGGGATAGGGTGGTATAATCTTCTTAGGAGTGACAGGTAAATGTATCCATTCTAATGGTCCTTCCTGCCACAAGCATCCTGTAGGAGTATATTTAGTGGCTAGAATAATTAAGGCCCAAGATTTGAAATAATCTAGACACTGTAGTTGCTGTTTATTGATGGCCTGTTCTATTTTTGCTATAGCCTTTTCTCCTTCTACAGTTAATTGTCGGGGAGACTTAGGGTTAGAATCTCCTTTTAAAATGTCAAATAGAGGTTTTAAGTCAATAGTGGTTATTTTTAGATATGACCTGACCCAGTTGATATCACCTAATAGTTTCTGATAATCATTCAATGTGTTTAAATGATCTTTTCTTAATTGTAAAGGCTGTTGGGTGATAGTAGAGGTATGTAATATTCTGCCTAAGTAGGAAAAAGAAGGTTCAATCTGAATCTTTTCTGGGGCTATTTTTAGACCATGTTCTTCTAAAGCAAGGGCGGTCTGAGTAAGAATTTCCTGTAAAGTAGCCCGATCTTTATGAGCTAGTAAAATATCATCCATATAATGGATAAGATATAGATCTGAAAATTTCTTTCTAATAACTTGCAATGCCTGATCTACAAACTTTTGACATAATGTAGGACTATTTTTCATCCCTTGTGGGAGAACCTTCCATTGATATCTCTGATAAGGTTGTTTAAAGTTTTCTGATGGTATGCTGAATGCAAATCTTTGACAATCAGCCAGGTGAAGAGGTATAGTGAAAAAACAATCCTGTAAGTCAATAACAACAACACAATACTCCTGTGGAATTGCCACAGGGGAGGGCAATCCAGGTTGTAAGGAGCCCATATCTTCCATGGTGGCATTTATGGCTCTTAGATCTTGCAAAAGTCTCCACTTGCCTGATTTCTTTCTTATTACAAATATGGGTGTGTTCCAGGGACTATTTGATGGCTCTATATGTCCCTCTGCTAATTGCTGATCAATTAATTGTCGGGCTGCTGATATTTTCTCAGATGTTAAGGGCCATTGCTCAACCCATACTGGTTGTGACAATTTCCAGACTATGGATGATCAGCAGTCCTAAGGGCAATGGCCCCAATTATAAATCCTGTCGAGGAGTGTGAGGTATTACTTTCTTTTCCTAATCCCTTTCCTGGATTAAATCTCGTGTCTAGCATCTGTGATGTTACTCTATCACTAGGGCTATATAATAGAACTCCCATTTGAGATAAGATATCTCTTCCCCATAATGTAAAGGGGATAGTCGTAATTACATATGGACAGAATGTTCCTGAATGTTGATCTTCATCAGCCCAAGTTAAAATCTGAGAACTCTTTTTTACATTAGATGTCTTTCCTAGTCCTACTAGGGAAGTAGAGGTGGTGTGCGTGGGCCATGAAGAGGGCCAATCCTTCCCTGCTATGCAGGAAACATCTGCTCCTGTATCCAATAGATCTCCAGTTGGTTTTCCCTGAATTTGTAAAATTTCTGTAGGTCTAGTAGCATGGATTTCTTGTATCCAAAATGCTGCATCACTAGATCCAAAGCCTCCGGCCCCTCTAGCTTTCTGGGTAACAGCTGTCTCTATTTTATGTATTGGTAACAGGAGTAATTGGGCAGTTCTCTGGTTGGGCTGAATCTGTATAGTTGTGGTGGGTGGGGAAAGTAAAATCTGTATTTCTCCTGTGTAGTCTGCATCAACAACTCCTGGGATGACTAAGATCCCCTGTAACGAGGTGGAGCTCCGTCCTAATATTAAACCTACAGTTCCCTCAGGCAGCGGCCCAGACACTCCTGTAGGAATGGCTGCTACTGGCGAGTCTGGGGTTAGTATTGCATGGGTGGTTGAGTGGAGGTCCAATCCTGCACTGCGTGGGGTTGCCCTGAAGAGGTCACTGACTGATCGAAATTTGCAGAGGGGTTGAAGGTTGATGCCCCTATTATTGCAGGGGCCTGGGGCTGGCCCCTTCTCAAGTTTCCCAATTGAGGTGATGGGATATAACCTCCTTGGGAGCTATTTCTTGAGTTTAAAGGCCGACCATTTTTATGGTATTTTGATCTACATTCCTTTGCCCAATGGAATCCTTTCTGACATCGGGGACAAACGGTTTTTGGAGGATTAATATTATTCCCTAATGTATTTCCAGGCTGTCGAGGAGCTTGCCATCTGGCCTGAGTATTATTATTTTTATTTGGGCATTCTCTGCTAAAGTGCCCAGATAAGTCACAAGAGTAGCAGTTCATATTTCTTTTATTACCTGTATTATTGCTGGCTTGTCCTATACCCTGTACATATTGAGGGTATGTCTCCCCTTTGAGAGCTGCAGCTATAGCTACACCCTGCTGGACTTACATCAGCACACTGTTTTATAAAATCATTTATAGTTCCTGTTCTGCGAATCGGCCTTAATAAAGCCTGACAGGTATTATTAGCATTTTCAAAAGCCAGTTGTTTGATTAGGATATCGGCTGCCTCTTTGTTATTGATTACTCTCTTGACTGCCTGTATGAGGCGAGAAAGGAAATCCTGATATGGTTCCTCGACCTTCTGTTTAACCTCTGTAAGGGTGGTTGTTTTTCCTGCTGTATAAGGTAGGGATTTCCAGGCATTTCCTGCACAACTGGTTACTTTGGTAAGTGCCTCTGTGGGCATATTCATTTGCTCCAGAGCCGTGTTAAAATCACCTTCTCCTAATATCATGTCTAGGGTTATTCCTTTTCTGGTTTTTTTCCTAGTGGCTACAGCTTTCTTAGCAAGATCATCATATTCAGTTTTCCATAATAAGTAATGGCCTCCTGAGAGACAGGCTTTACAAACCTGTGACCAATCATAAGGAGTCATCCATTTACTGGCTAGGGTTTCTACCAAGGTTTGTGTGTAAGGAGCTAGAGGTCCATATTCAGAGCAGGCCAATTTTAATTCTTTAAGTACTATGTAAGGTATAGGCTCCCAGGTGGGGTTTCCGTCCCCACCAGACTCATTATCATATGCAACTGGGAAGCAGAGTGAGAATTCAAGATCTCCATTAGCTCCAGCTTCTCTTATCACCCTTTGAAATTTAGACATGGAGCTCCTAGGAGCCACAGGCTTCCTTTCTAACTTGGGGAGCCTGTTTTGAACGGGAGGGCCTCTCTCCTCTCTACTGACTGGAAAGGACCAATGGTCATGTTTATGATATTTATTCTCCTCCTGATCAGTAGCCATAGCTAAATTGCTTTTAGATTGAGCTGAAGACAATAATGATGTATCCTCTCTGGGTGGAGCCGAGGGACTATTTAAATTTTGAGAAAGTTCAATCGTTTTTGCCTCTGGTGTCAAGGTGTCACAGATTGAATTCCAGAGGGAAAAGACATTTGGCAGGACCTTCTCAGATCCATGATAGCTGTAATAGTTCTTTAATTGCTTTCCTGCTTTAGTCCAAGTTTCTAAATTAACAGTTCCATCCTCAGGAAGCCATTGACATACATCTTCTATAAAACTTTCTGTCTGACTGGGAGTAACCTTAACTCCTCTGCTAGCAAGCATATGCGTTAAAAGATTAATAGACTCTTTTTTCTTTAGACTCAGTATGACCCATCCTGTCAATCTAAGTTCTCTACTAACTATCCCTTACCCTACTTATCCTCTATGGGGGGTGGGGGGTCTGCAGCACCCTACGGTAGAGTCCTATCCCTCCAAAGTACTGGGTGGGGGTTTGGGGGGCTTACCTAAGGGTCCCGGTTTGGGCGCCAGATGCCGGGGTCCAACCCCAGCAGGTCCAGGGGTTCCCAAAGGCGTAGACAGAGTCGGCGAAGAAGGAAGGACACGGAGACAGTGTTCAGTTGATCAGCAGCCTAGCCAGGATCTCCAGCCAAGTTCTGGTCTGGATCTCCAGAGAGGTTCTGCTGTTTATTGTCTTGTTACATCCATATTTATACCAGTTGATTTTAATCCTGTCAATTTCTATTACAAAGGTTAGGGCGTTTCTTATCTCCATTCCAGGGAGTAAAGATTATGTAGCTTAAGCATGATTGTTTGTAGTTAAAGTGATTAACTACCCGCCTGGCACTTAGTTAAGGAGTTTCATCCCCTCCCTAACTTCATGGAAAAATCCCTACCTGGGGAAACAACCTATCGGAGAGGTGACCTCGGTTAAAACACACAGCGCTAAGGGGAGCAAACATATTAAGAACAGTATGCTATATAGGCTAGGCCCCTTGACACATATGCTGTGCAGATGTTTCTATCCGGCAGCGACTGTGTCAAGCAGCAAGGATGGACCGGCTTCCAGCACCTTTACCAGTCACTGTTAGCTTGTGACATGACAGCAATGATGTTCAAGTTCTGGATGGTGGACAAATGGTGAGAAATGTCAGTGTAGGTCTGCACTTTTTTGGCTTTGTCATGGGCAACCTGCACCAATGCACCGATGATGAGTGCTAGCATGGAAAGGCGTCTTCACCATCCCCCATCTCTTGATGTGTCTCCTCTGACTCCTCAGTGTTTTGCTTGGGGCCATGCTATCTGTGGTTGCAGTAGTCTGGTCAGTTCCTCTCTCAGATTCATGTTTCAGGAACCACACAGCCTTGGAGGAGTTTTATGGAAACACACAAGTATATCCTCGACCAAAGGTTAATAAAGGGACCCTTCTATAAACTAGACTCGGTATCTTTCCATTTAACCAGACCATTTTGCTTTGGCTTATTCTGACACCACTGTAATTCTATGGGTGTCTTGCCATCAGCATTACAAGGGAAAAATTTAAAGTAATTAAGGCTTGGTGTGGTCTACTTATAGGAGATTTCTTCACTATTCCCCCACTTTTGTTTTTCAAAATGGGATTTAGAGGCTCTTGTAGCAGATATAACATGCAAGAGGGACATTTCTTGATAATCTGTTTGGCAGGCTGATGTAAAAGTTGATGAAATTTCCCTGGCCTGTTTAATAAAATAACTAATTGATAGGCGTATGCATTTCCTTTTGTTAAAGGACCAGGACTTGTTCAAATAGTATAGATAGGCGTCAATCACAGCCATTTAAATTCAGTAGTTGCAGTTCTGTTTACCAGGCCAGCAGCATAGGCAGATCAGAGATAATATTAAGAGGCTTTTGGAAATCCTGCAAGTCAGCCTTGATTGTTTCTAATTCTATTCTTTGCACAGAAGTATGACTGGTGTGAATTACTTTCGTCTGAATTCTTTGCATTATAAGCAGCTTTACCATGAGATGAACTATCAGTAAAAACAGTGACTGCTCCAGGAATAGGTTTCTGCCTATTCCAACTAAGTTCCCCTGAATATTCTTTGATTTTCATTTGCTAATTTAAATCAGTCTAAAACAAGGCTTATTTCCTAACTTCCTTTGTCATTGGCTGGGGACAGCAAATGACACTAGTAGGGTTTTTGCTATCAGTCTTTGAGTATATGGACATAAGCGTTGTTTACGGAGGCAAAATGAAAATTGTTTACTTTTCTTTATGAGGCCTAATACATTTATTTTTAATTACAGTTTTCTAGATATTTGAAGGGAATCTGCTCCTGTTTTTTTCTTCCATGTAATTTCTAGGCCACATTTAGGGAGTCTCTTTTAAAAACATTTTTCTTTCTTTTAAATAGAGCTACAAACTTGGTTCCTTTTAAGAAATACCAATAAGAGAGAGGTATGCTGGCCAATTGTGCAATGCATACAGATTAAGTAAAAGTAACTCTTTTTTTTATGGTGTCTTATTAATGGTGAGATTTAATGCTCGAATAATTACTTTTTGTTTACCTTGTAAATAGTAGCAGGAGAGATTTTAAAATTTCTCCTTTCTATTAAGGTTAAAATTTACTTTTAAACATCATTCTTTTGGATAGTGCTCATTTGTATAGGTACAGATATTTTACTCTGGACTGTGTTAGAACCAATTGCTAATAAAATATCTGCTTCTCATATAACTGAGTTTATATAAGAACTTGATTATATTGTAAAAAGCTAATTTGTTAAGTGACTAAAGTATGCATCTTTATTGAGAAAGCAAAGTAAGTAAACTTATACATTTGACCTGTGAAGTCCAGGTTTTGCACTACCCCTGGCCTATCTAAAGATCAGACTGTCAGGGCTCCCATCTTAAAATTCTGCTGCTGAATAGTCCGATGTTGCTTAATAAGTATTCAGCAACTTTGTCCTGCCCTTCCTTAAATGGTGAAACTTTTATAACATTTAAAATACGTGTATGTAAAGAGAACACAGTTATTGATTTTTATTTGATGAAGCTTCAAGTGATTTCAAGTATATTAGATCGGCGTAATTTGGTTTGAAAATATTTCTTTTCCTAAAATATTTCTTTTAAGAAGAGAGTAAACCCTTGAATTATTCCAGGGAACTTGAAAAGTTTCAAAGCTATCTCTTGGTTAAAGTCTTGAAATTTAACATGGAAAGACTATCACAAATATGTGTAACCCAAACATTACATTATACATTTGTTGTAATTATTCTAAAATAGATCAATAAAATTTGAAGCAGGGGATCCCTCGGGGGTGAGGACGACGGGGCCCCAACGCGCTAGGGCGTCTGCATGCACGACCCCGGGGACCAGGTTCATTGACGCAGATCCGTTTAATTGAGGAACTACAGGGGTATATATAGCATGAGGGGACCAATCAGAGGGAGACACATTGCTATAGGTGACCAATCAGAGGGAGACACGTTGCTATAGGCGACCAATCAGGGGGAGACACATTGCTATAGGCGACCAATGGCTGAAAGGCTGGGGTACTATGCATGTGGCTCTAGGAGTTAGTTCAGGCGGGCTTTGCTACTTCCTGGTGTGCCGAGGAAGCATGTCATGGTGGAGTGTGCTCACACCATTGCAACAGCCACAGCGCTGAGACATACTTCCTGAGCTCTACTACAAAAATTTAAACTGGATTTTAAAAATAAAAATTTGGTTCTGACCATAGAATTAATCCTCTTTTTTAATCAGTCCAATAAAATAGTATATCCTAGGTTGACATTTTACCACACATAGTACACATAAGGACTACAATATATTTTGTACTACTAAGTTTTTCCAGAGAAATCACATGAATTATTTTTCTTGATAATGAATTTCTAAACTTTATGCATTGTATCATTACGAGCACATAATTTCTCCCACTTTAATTTGAACTTTTAACTCTTGGAAGCCTTAAATTTTAGGTGGTAAGTTAAATACTTAGCATTTCTTAGTTTAGTAATACCTTCACATTTTTATGGATATATTTCCAATAAAATTAACAAAGACTTATTTAATTAATAGATTCAAATCTGTCCTTTGTTTTTTCATTCGAGTCAAACTCAAATAAATATTGCAAAATTTTGTTATTTCAAAAACTTTAGAGTTTTAATAAGTTTTTTTACTTAATGTAAGCAACTCCAATTTTTTAAGTTAACAAAGACTTTGGAAAAGTATGTTTAGACATATGAGGTTGCCAAAGAAGTAGGGGGAGAAAGGAAGAAGGCCTGTAGCCATTGGAATTTTAAAACCACCACATTTTTCCTTCAGAGATAACATCTAAGAGTGCTTTTCCAGGTTCTCTGCTTTTACAAGGAGAAGATCCACTGGCCCTTTCCTCCAACAGAGAGTGCAGTCAGCCCTCTCCTCAGTGACTACACCCTCACCATCAATATATTTATTTATAATTATTACTGAAAAGCTTTGCCACAAAGCCTTCATTTTAGTTATATCTATCTATTTAACTTTTAACAATTTTGAGCTTCCAAAGCCAGTTATCACCATCTAAGGCGTTTTACTTTGGCAAATTTTGCAGCAGAGAAAACTTACTGGCTTTCATTGGCTTTAATGTTAACCTTGGAAAATGGTCCATTATTATTTAAGAACAGCCCCATATTATGGAAACGCTAATCTTATTGCCTAAACACAGTCTGTATATTTTCCTTGTGTCATTTTCACCATCTTATAAAGAAAAACAGTCTTGGGTTTGTACTATAGCATCTGTCAGGAGATGGGGGTCAGTCCAAGAGGTCACCCAAAATCGGGTGGTGTGCGACTTCTCTTAAGCTAGTGTTTTTCTCTTCACGGGTACAGAAATCCCAGAGATATTCCTTAAATTGTGAGGATTATCTCATCTATCCAAATTTCAAAGGACGGTCTGGGAAATAAAATGAGACTTTTAATAACACTCTGGAGAGTGGGCATACATTTTACAGGATCACCAAAAGATATGTAATTAATGGGTTGGGAGATGTTTTAGATATTTAGTAATGTCCTGGCCATCTACTGTTTCTTTTCTTATTAAATTAAATTGAAGGCATGCTTAATAGACTAACAATAAACTACCAAAACAGATTAATAATAATCAACAGACAAGCGCCCATAAAATAGAGACAAGGCTTAATGAATCAGAGTAGTTTTCATAGATTTTATCCTATTCTGCTCTTCATGGCATTGGATGTCCTCTAAAGTTATTTTACCTAAAATCTGCCTGTCCCAAGGTGTCATGTGGTAATTTTCAGACAAAGCATTATAGAGTCCTTTTATAAAATGACTGTTAACCCCATTTCTCTAGCTGCTGAGCCTTTTCACACTAGAGGTGGCGGACCCAGAGCTTAGGTATTACAGACTTTTGATCCCCAATACGAATTAGGCATAATGCAGTGCGAACAAGAGCCCACATAGTTCAAGATGACAATGTTACTTTTTTTCCTTGAGCCTGATTTCAGAGAGTACCTTTTGATATTTTAATTTCTTTATCCTTGAGCATACAAGTAAATGTTTACAATGATTTTTTTTTTTTTGCTTTATACTCAAACTTTTCATCATTATAGCCTAGCAGAAATAAAAGATTTTCCGCCCACTTTATGTTTCACAATTTCCAAAGCTGACATGGGTTTGTGCACAGAGAATTTTCCCCACCTTTGCAGTGCACTTCTCAGCTTTCTGGTGAAATGTCTTCATTTTTCACTCTGGTGAAATTTCTTCTCCAAATGCCCCCCATTGGGCGCCAGAATGCTGCAACCTTTTGCAGCAAGGATTCAGGATCAGGAAAAGGAGCTGCACACAAATGAATACACTAGACAACAAATATAAATTTAGAAGACATGGGGGAGCCAGGCAGAGACCTTTCTTTCTAGCAGAGAAGCTCTCTGAAACCCAGCACCCATCAGCTTTTATTGACTTGGCTTTAGGTTTCTCCTATATGCCCTTTAGCAAAGCAAACAGGCATATCAGCAGTCAAGTTTGCTAAAAATTAAAAGGGTTATAAGACTGGGAGATTACCTTCAGCCATTTTGCCAACAGCAGGGTAATATAATGCTGATTTTTCAGCCCTGCTGAATATCAAAGTTCATTAGCCCTCTATTGGAGATACATATACATATACATATACATATACATATACATATACATATACACATACACGTATACATATACATATGTATGTATATGTGTGTGTGCATATCGTATCTAATAAAAGAGAAACATGTTAATTGGCGCACGACCTCTACCCTTCCCATTGGCTAATCAGGGTGATATGCAAATTAATTGCCAGCCAAGATGGCGGCCGGCAGCCAGGCAGCTTAAACTGAACATGAGGCTTGCTTGCTTCAGTGACGGAGGACTACAATGTTCCCCGCGTGCCTTGCCGGCGTCTGAACTTGCAGTTTAAGAAACATTGTAACATATAGAAGCTAAACAAAACCCCAGAAACCAGCTTTCAGCCGGCTGAGATCTCAGAGGTGGAGTTGATAGAGAGTTTCGATTATAGAACCGAAACAAACCAGATATCTGCTTTCAGGAGGGGAGGCCTAAGAGCTGGAGCCTCAGAGCTAAAGGTGGCCCAGAATAAAAAGAAAAAAAGGAGCAGTTGGGAGCTTCAGTCCCAGCCTGAAAACAGCCCTCAGCCCCTCACCCAGACTGGCCAGGCACCTCAGTGGGGACCCCTACCCTGAAGGGTGTGTGACCAGCTGCAAACAGCCATCATCCCCTCATACAGGCTGGCCTGGCACCCCACTGGGGGCCCCCACCCTGATGCAGGACACCCTTCAAGGAAAACCAGCCAGCTCCCACCTGTGCACCAGGCCTCTATTCTATATAGTAAAAGGGTAATATGCCTCCCAGCACCAGGATCAGCAGAGCCGAGAGGCCTCCCAGCACTGGAATCAGCATGACAGGGGGCAGCCCACAAACCCCCTGATCGCCCTGAGGCTCTGTGTGTGACAGTGGGCGGGGCCTCAACCTCCCTATCCTCCCTGATCTGTTCCTGATAGGGGAAGGTGCCCCAAACCCCTGATCTGCTCTGCTCTGTGCCTGATAGGGGGGAGCTCCCCAACCCCCTGATCGCCCTGCGTCTCTGTGTGTGACAGGTTGTGGTGCCCCAACACCCCCACCCCACGGGCCCTGCTGTGTGTGAAGGGTTAGAGCCTTAGCCTCTCAATTGGCCCTGCCCTGAGTGGGAGAGTGGCAGTGCCCTAACCCCCTGATCGGCCCTGCTCTGTGGGTGATAGAGGGTGGCACCCCAACCCCCCGAACTCCTCCGGCCCTGCTCTGTGTGTGATGGGGTAGAGCCATAACCTCCCCATCGGCTCTGCCGTGAGTGTGACAGTGGCGGTGCACCAACCCACTGATCGGCCCTGCTCTGTGAGTGATAGAAAGCGGCTCCCCACCCCCCTGATCTGCCCAGCTCTATGTGTGACAGGGAGCGGGGCCCCAACTCCTCTATGGGCCCTACTCTGTGAGTGACAGGGGGGAGCTCCCCAACCCCCTGATCAACCCTGCTCTGTGCGTGACAGGGGGGAGCTCCAGAACCCCCTGATTGACCCTGCTCTTTGCATGTCAGGGGGGAGCTCCCAAACCCCTTGATTGGCCCTGCTCTGTGCGTGACAGGGGGCGGCGCCCCAACTCTGCAATCAGCCCTGCTCTGAGCCCAACCTGGGGCTGCACCTAGGGTTTAGGCCTGCCCTCTGCCACCCGGGAGCAGGCCTAAGCCAGCAGGTCCTTATCTCCTGAGGGTACCCAGACTGCGAGAGGTCACAGGCCGGGCTGAGAGACCCCCTCTCCCCCCCCGAGTGCACAAATTTTTGTGAACCGGGCCTCTAGTATATATATATATGTGTGTGTGTGTGTGTGTGTGTGTGTGTGTGTGTGTGTACATATGTTTGTATATATATACACATACTAGAGGCCAAGTGTACAAAAATTTGTGCACTGGTTGGGGAGGGGGTGTCCCTCAGCCCCACTTGTCTACTCTCACAGTCTGTGATCCCTTGGGAGATAACGAACTGCTGGCTTAGGCTTGCTCCTGCCCGGCAGAGTGCAGGCCGAATTCCTAGGTGCAGCCCCTGGTTGAGCTTAGAGCAGGGCTGATTGGGTGTTGGGTGCCACCCCCTGTCATGCACAGAGCAGGGAGGATCAGGAGGTTGGGATGCCATCCCCAGTCAGGCTCAGGGTAGGGCTGATTGGGGGGTTGCGGCGCCACCCCCTGTCACACTCAAGGCAGGGTTGATGGGGAGGTTGCGGCACCACCCGCTGTCAGGCACAGAGCAGGGCCCATCATGGGGGTTGGAGCTCCCTACCCTGTCACACACAGAGCAGGGCAGATCAGGGTGTAGGGGAGCTCCCTGCTGTCATGCACAGAGTAGGGCAGATAGGGGAGTTTGGGCACGGCCCCCTGTCACACTCAGGGCAGGGCCTAGAAGGAGGTTGTGGCTCCACCCCGTTACACACAAAGCAGGGCCCATGGGGAGGGGGGGCGGGGGGTGGGGTTGGGGCGCAGCACCTTGTCACACACAGAGTCGCAGGGTGATCATTGGGTTTGGGCGCTTCCCCCTGTCATGCTACTACAGGGACCAGGAGGCCTCGAGGTTCCGCTGAATCCTAGTGATGCGAGGCCTTGCAGCTCTGCTTTACATGGGCAGTGAGGCGTCACTGCTCCACTGATCCTGGTGCAGGGAGTCCTCAAGGCTCCCCTTGACACAGGGGTAGTGAGGCCTCGCTGCTCCACTGATCCTGGTGCTGGGAGGCCTCATGGACCTGCTGATCCTGGTGCTGGGAGGCATATTACCCTCTTACTATATAGGATATAGGCCTGGTGCAACAGTCGGGGCCAGCTGGATTGCCCGGAAGGGTGTCCTGGATCAGGGTGGGGGTCCCGCTTGGGTGCCTGGCCAGCCTGGATGAGGGGATGATAGCTGTTTGCAGCTGGTCACGCCGCCTTTATGGTCAGGGTCCTCACTCGGGTTCCTGGCCAGTCTGGGTGAGGGGCTGAGGGCTCTTTTCAGGCTGGTGGGTGACTGAAGCTCCCAAACTCTCCATTTTTTTTATTTTTTTTATACTGGGATTTATTTATCTTCTATGGCTGTCACTGGAACTGAGGACTGGCTTTAGCTCTGAGGGTCAGCTCCAGCTCTGAGGCCTCGGCTGCTGAAAGCAGGTATCTGGGTTTGCTTGGGTTCTATTATCAAAACTCTGTTGCAACTCCAGCTCTGCTGGCTGGCTGAAAGCTTGGGGTTTGTTTAGTGTCTATAATTGCAACACATTTTCTTAGAGTGCAAGCTCACAGCCTAGCAGTGGCAGGCGGGGAAACTTGGCTTCCTCTTTCACTGGAGCAAGATAGCCTCCTGTTCGCTTTAGCTGCATGGCTGCTTTTTCTCTGCATCCTCTACAGCACTTGTGGTTTTTTTATTTTTATTTTTTTCTGACAGCTATTCTTACAGGTGTGGATTGGTACTTCTCTCATTTTGATTCACATCTATTGGACTGTTACTGCCTTTGAGCATTTTTTCCTATGTCTCTTGGCCTTATGTAGGTCCCCTTTCAAAAAGTGTCCATTTAAGTCCATTGCCCGTGTTTTGATCGGATTGTTTATCTTCCTATTGTCAATTTGTGCGAGTTCTCTGTAAACTTTGGAATTTAACACTTATCAGAGATTCCATTGGCAAATATGTTCTCCTATGCAAAGGGCTTTCTTGTTGTTTTGTTCAGGATTTAGTTTGCCATGCAGAAGATTTTTATTTTGATGTAGACCATTTGCTTTTTTTCCCCTTTGTGTTCATTGCCTTCAGAGCTGTGTCAGTAAAGATATGCTAAGACATATGTCTGATATTTTGCTGCCTATGCAGTCTTCTAAGATTTTTTTACATAGATTCCCAACTAACGTTTAAGTCCTTTATCCACTTTGAGTTTATTTTTGTGTATGGTGTAAGTTGGTCGCCTAGTTTCATTTTCTTGCATGTTTCTGTCTGATTTTCATCATTTATTGAAGAGACTGTCTTGACTCCATTGTATGCTCTTGCCTACTTTGTAAATTAATAATACAGCGTAATGACTTGGGTGCACTTTTGCGTTCTCTGTTCTGTTTCAGTGGTGTATATGACTTTTTTTAGTGCCAGTAGCAGGCAGTTTTGAAAGTGGTGGCTTTATAATATAGCTTAATATCTGGTATTGTGAGCCTTCCATATTTTTTTCTTGTTCCCTGGATTGCTGAGGCTATTTTTACTCCATATGAATTCTTGGAGAGTTTGTTCTTTGTCTGTGAAATGTTCTGTTGGTATATTAATGGAGATTACATTGAATCTATAAATTGCTTTGGGTAGTATGGACATTTTAATGGTGTTAATTCTACCAACCCATCAACATGGTATATTAGTCCATTGGTTGATATCTTTATCTCCTTTTCAATGTTCTGTCATTTCCCAAGTGCAGTTCTTTAATTCCTTCATTGAGTTTTTTCCTTAATTCTTTTACTGCAATGGTAAGTGGGATTCTTTTCTTAGTTTCTCTTTTTGTGAGTTCATTCTTCGTGTATAAAAAGACATATATTTTTGGGTGTTAATTTTGTATCCTGATACATGACCAAATTCATTTATTCTGTGCTTTTCTGTTTGGGATGACTTTTATTTCTTCATTTATTGAAGAGACTGTCTTTTTTTAAATTTAATGCTTAAAGTATTACAAAGGGTATTACATATGTGTCCTTTCTTCCCCATCCTTGACAATCCCCTGGCCTCCCTTACCCCCCAGTCTCTTATGTCCATTGGTTATGTTTATATGCATGCATACCAGTCCTTTCATTGATCTCTTACCCCATTCCCTTCTGCCCTCCAACCCTCCCCGGCCTTCCTGCTGCAGTTTGACAATCTGTTTGAGGCAGCTGTGCCTCTGTATCTATTATTGTTCTTTAGTTTATAATGGTCTTTATTATCCATGAATAAGTGAGATCATGTGGTATTTTTCCTTCATTGACTGGCTTATTTCACTTAGCAAAATGCTCTCCACTTCCACCCATGCCGTTGCACATGGTAAGTGTTCCTTCTTTTTTACAGCAGCATAGTATTCCATCGTGTAGATGTACCACGGTTCTCTAATCCATTCATTTACTGATGGGCACCTAGGCTGTATCCAGATCTTAGCTATGGTGAATTATGCTGCTATGAACATATGGGTGCATATATCCTTTCTGATTGGTGTTTCTGGTTTCTTGGGATATATTCCTAGAAGTGGGATCACAGGGTCAAATGGGAGTTCCATTTTCAGTTTTTTGAGTAAACTCCATACTGTCTTCCATAGTGGTTGCCCAGTCTGCAACCCACCGCAGTGCACGACTGTTCATTTTTCTCCACATACTCTCCAGCACTTGTCATTTGTTGATTTGTTGATGATAGCGAGTCTGACAGTTGTGAGATGGTACCTCATCGTTGTTTTGATTTGCATTTATCAGATGATTAGTGACTTTGAGCATGTTTTCATATATCTCTTGGCTTTCTGAATGTACTCTTGTGAAAGGTGTCTATTTTGATCCTTTGCCTCTATCGTTTCTGATTTTGTTTATTGGGTCCTCTCTCTTTGCCTCTTGGTGAGCCTGGCTAGAGGTTTGTCAATCTTGTTTATCCTTTTGAAGAACCAGCTCTTGGTTTCATTGATTTTAAGTTTGTTTTTTTTTTTGTCTCTATTTCATTTATTTTTTATCTAATGTATATTATCTCCTTCCTTTTGCTCACTCTGTGTTTTTCTTGTTGCTCTCTTTCTAATTCTTTGAGTTGTAGAGTTAGATGATTTACTACCATTTTTTTCTTGTTTTTGAGATAGGCCTGTAGAGCTATAAAGTTCCCTCAGGACTGCTTTCATTGGGTCCCATAGGTTTTGGATTGTTGTGTTTTCATTGTCATTAGTTTCCAGGATGTTTTTAATTTCCACTTTGATCTCATTGGTAAACCAATCAATATTTAATACATGATATTCAGCTTCCAAGTGTTTGAGTATTTGGGTTGTTTTATTGTAGTTTATTTCTAATATTATGCCATCGTGGTCTGAGAAGATGCTTGGTATGATTTCAGTCTTCTTGAATTTGGCGAGTTTGTTTGTGACCCAATATGTGGTCTATTTTTGAATGTGTCTTAAGAGCACTTGAATAGAATGTATATTCCGTGGCTTTGTGGTGAAGTGTTCTGAAGGTGTCAATTAAGTCCATCTGATCTATTGAGTCATTTAGAATTGGTATTTCTTTGCTTAGTGTTTGTCTAGAGGATGTATCCAGTGATGTCAGTGGTGTATATAGGCCCCCTCTATGATAGTATTGTTGTCGATCTCTCCTTTGATATCTTCCAGGAGTTTTATTTTTATGTATTTGGGTGCTCCTGCATTGGGTGCATAGATGTTTAGCAGGGTTATATCTTCTTGATATATTGATCCGTTTAGTATTATGAACTGGCCTTCTGTATCCCTTGTTATAGCCTTCACTTTGATGTCTATTTTGTCCGATATAAGTATTACTACCCCAGCTTTTTTTTCCTTTCCATTTGCCCGAAAGATATTTCTCCATCCCTTCACTTTCAGTCTGTGTTAGTCCCTTCTTCTGAGGAGGGTCTCTTGTAGACAGCAAATGTATGGGTCATGTTTTTTTTTTAGCCATTCAGTCACTCGATGTGTTTTGGTTGGAGCATTTAGTCCATTTAAGTTTAAAGTTATTATTGAAAGGTACTTGTTTGTAGCCATTTCTTTTTTGTGTGTGGCTGTTTTCTTTCTGGGCTTTTTGTTCCTTTTTTAACACCAGTCCCTTTAGAATTTCTTGCATTGCCCGCTTGGTGGTGATAAAGTCTCATAGCCTTTTTTTGACTGTGAAGCTTCCTATTTCCTCTTCAATTTTGCATGATAGCCTGGCTGGATAGAGTATTTTTGGATTCAGTCCTTTGCTTTGCATCACTATGTAAATTTCCGTCCATTCTTTTCTGGCCTGATGTGTTTCTGTTGAGAAATCATTGGATAATCTAATGGGAGATCCCTTGTATGTAACTTTCCGTCTCTGTCTTGCAGCCTGTAAATTTCTCTCTTTGTCCTGAACATTTGCCATGATAATTATGGTGTGTCTTGGTGTGGGTCTTTTCAGGTTCACCTTGATTGGGACTCTCTGTGCTTGTGTGACTTTTTTCTTCTCCACCTCAGGGAAGTTTTCTGATATTATTTCTTCGAATAGGTTTTCTAATTCTTGTTCCTCTTTCTGTTGTTCTGGCACCCCTATTATC
Organism: Myotis nattereri; assembly: GCF_964212035.1. Classification (NCBI taxonomy): domain Eukaryota; kingdom Metazoa; phylum Chordata; class Mammalia; order Chiroptera; family Vespertilionidae; genus Myotis; species Myotis nattereri. The sequence continues at coordinate 13,729,031 of NC_138094.1, read as the reverse complement.
CATATGTTGTTTCGTTTCATGTTGTCCCAAAGCTCCCTTTGGCTCTCCTCCTGTCTTTTAATTTTTTTCTCCAATTGCAGTACAGTTTGGGTGTGTTTGCTTCCTTGTGTTCTAATTCACTAGTTCGGTCCTCCGCTTCTCCTAGTCTACTGTTGATACTTTCAACGGTGTTCTTTATTGCAACTATATCGCTCTTCATTTCTTCTTGGGTCTTACTTAAGTTGTTGATATTTTCATCAGTTTCTTCTTGCTTCTTGCATATGTTGTTGATTTATTCCTCCATCCAGTTTATGCACTCTAGGACCCTTATTCTGAATTCTTTTTCTCTCATGTTGCATGCCTCTGTATCACTTAGCTGCTTTTCTGGCGAGTCTTTTTTTTTCTTTCCTTTTGGGGTTTCTTTGTCTACCCCTGTTTGATCTCACTGACATATCTAGATGTTGAGTCGTTGATGAGCTGCTGCCTGGGTGGCAGTCGCTCCTTGAGCTGTGGTTGCTCCTTGGGCGGTTGCGGTAGCAGCTTTTCCTCAATTGGCAGCTCCTCTTCTGTGTGCTGTTCACAGCTTTGGTGGCCCTTCTGGCTGGTGGGGGGAGGCTTCACATACAGCTGCTGATCCTCAGAAGGTATGGTGATCAGGAGGTTGCTGTTCCTTGGATCTGCTCCGTTTATTTAAGGGAACATAATACAACACATCAAAGCACAATGTGCCAGGCACTGAACACAAATATATTCACAATATTAATAACCCCAAATAAAGGTCACTGTCCAAATTAAGAGGATTAAGGGATGAGGAAGAAAGAAGAGAAAAAGATAAAATAGAAAAAAGAAAACTAAGAAAAAAAAGGAGTTCAAAAATGAAATTGGGAAAAAGGAGGGGGAAAAAAGAAATAAAAGAGTGAAAAGAGAGAATGAAGTAGAAGAGGGGAAGAGACTATTTATATGAGGAGAAAACTCTGATAGAACCGCCACTAATGCCAACATATTCCAGCAAAGGTCACTGGAGATGAATGGAAACTACAAATAATCAATAATATCAAGAGAGGCAAGGGAAAACAGAAGCAGAAAAATTACTGGCGGGGAGGGGGGTGGAGGGAGAGGAAAAGCCAACAGAAAAAAAAAATAAAAAGCAAAACAACCTCACAACCAGTCCTAAACCACACACAAACACACAAAAACAAACAAAAAACAAACAATATAGTCAACAATCAAGCAAACAGCAACAAAACAATAGAAAGATAAAAGAAGGGGAAAAATTTGTGGTAGTGAAGAAAGATAAGGGATAGGTGTATAAGGATTTAGAGCAGTGGAGTGGAAATAGGCTTTATAATTACGATGCAATTTTAACGGTGGGAAAAAGAAGGAATCAGGAAAATCTAAAGCAGAAATAGGGTATGAGAAACAGGACAACAAAAGGGGAATAGTGGGGAAGAGGGTTTTAGCATAGAGGTAAAATTTAGGTAGGGGAAGTTGATGCTATAGGAACGATGAAAATAGAATGGAGAACACTAATCCCAAAATAAAATAAAGAGAAAATAAAATGTCACTTTAAAAAATGGTAAAATGGTAGCAGTAATAATACTGGTTAAACATAAAAATGTGTTAATTAAGAGGATAAAGTCAGCTGATGGAAAAAGAAGAAAAAAAATTGGTTTCTTAGTTAAAAGATGAAAAAAGAAAAAAAATTGCAGTTGTGAAGGTAATTCGGTTCTTCTCCTTTTCAGTCTGGCTTGTCTTGGTCTTGCCAGTTATTCAGGAGAGTGTTGAATGTCCCTGTGCTACACTGTTCCTCCGTGTTGTAAACCATAGTCCTGATTTTAAAGCAGGCCATATTTGTGTCCCAGACTGCCTTAATTTGTGTTTAGGTGAGAGTCAGTTTGTGGCTCTGCCTGTGGGTGGCAGTGTTTTTGGGTTGGCCTTTGAGGCTATACAGCTTCTCTATCCAGTAGCATGGGCTTATTTTACTCTATTGCACTTAAAACTGATTTGGGGAGGTCAACTCCCCAGAGCTGGTTCTTTAATCATTGCCCTGCTCTATGTTATTGCTGGGACTGAAAGTCCCTCTATAGGCCAGACCCTGTTAAAGCCCAGGGACAAATCAGATTATTTTAATCCTTCATCTATTTCAGGTTCTAATCTGGGTGTGGCTGTGCTCCTTGCCTGGGGGCTAGGTGGAGTAGTCCCACCCACCGAAGAGAATGTCTGCTCCAGTCCTGGGCCCAGGGGTGTCTCAGCACTCAGTTCGCTGGCACCTCTCTTGGCACCCCCTTTCTCCCCAGCCTATCCCCAGATTCTACTCATCTTCACCTTCTCCCTCTCTTCAGCACAGGTGAGTGTCTGTATCTGAAATGTCCTATGAACAGGTTTCAGTGAAAATAAACAAACAAATGTGGGCCACGGAAACAGAGAAGGCTGAATTTCTGTAAGCTCCTCTCTTACCAGCACTGCATGGTCTGTTCAGCTCTTCATGCAGCCTTCTCTAGGCTCAGTCCTCCATAATCACAGAACCCAGATCTCAAATCCCCCTGTGCCAGGAATCCCACAGATCTCATTTCCCCTGTCAGGGGCTGTGCCTGTCCCAGGAGACACGGCTGTCTGCCATAAGGTCTCCCGCTGACCCGCTGGGCTCAGAGGTCTGGCAAACTTTCCTGCCCAGATCCGTGGTTCTTTTACCTTTCCAGGGGAGCTGTGCCCTTCCTGGCTGCAAACTGTGTCACCAGCTGAGTAATTCTGCCAATTCTCGGTGGGTATAATTAGTTTCAGCTGCTTACTCCATCTTCTCTGCCACAACACCTGGGACGCGTCTGCCTATATCACCACCATCTTGTAGAAATCAAAGAGACTGTCTTGACTCCATTGTATGTTCTCGCCTCCTTTGTAAATTAATAATACAGCGTAATGACTTGGGTCCACTTCTGGGTTCTCTCTTCTGTTTCAGTGGTGTATATGTCTTTTTTAGTGCCAGTAGCAGGCAGTTTTGAAAGTGGTGGCTTTATATTATAGCTTAATATCTGGTATTGTGAGCCTTCCATATTTTTTTCTTGTTCCCTGGATTGCTGAGGCTATTTTTACTCCATATAAATTTTTGGAGAGTTTGTTCTTTGTCTGTGAAATATTCTGTTGGTATATTAATGGAGATTACATTGAATCTATAAACTGCTTTGGGTAGTATGGACATCTTAATGATGTTAATTCTACCAACCCATCAACACGGTATATTAGTCCTTTGGTTGATATCTTTATCTCCTTTTCAATGTTCTGTCATTTTCCAAGTGCAGTTATTTTACTTCCTTCATTGAGTTTTTTCCTTAATTCTTTTATTGCAATGGTAAGTGGGAATCTTTTCTTAGTTTCTGTTTTTTTGAGTTCATTCTTGGTGTATAAAAAGACATATATTTTTGGGTGTTAATTTTGTATACTGATTCATGAACAAATTCATTTATTATGTACTTTTCCAGTTAGGATGAGGTTTATTTTTCATGTCTGAGCACTATGGTAGCACTTCCTGTACTATGTTGAACAGGAGTGGTGAAAATTGGCATCACTGTCTTGTTCCTATTCTTTTAGGGGAAATGGTTTTAGCTTTTGCCTATTGAGTATGATGTTGGCTGTGGGTTTCTCATATATGGCCTTTATCATGTTGAGTATGGTCCCTCTATTACCACATTGCTGAGAGTTTTTATCACAATTGGGTGTTGGGATTTTTTCAATTCTTTTTCTGTGTCTATCGATATGATCACATGATTTTTACACTTCAGTTTGTTTATGAGTTATATCGCATTTATTGATTTGTTAATATCATACCAGTCTTGCATCCCTGGAATATATCCCACTTGATCATGGCATTTGGTCCTTTAATATACTGCTGGATGTGATTTGCTAATACTTGGTTGAGGATTTTACTATCTGTCATCATCAGACATATTGGCCTGTAATTCTCGTTCTTTGTAGTGTCTTTACCTTGTTTTGGAATTAGAATAATGCTGGCCTCATACAAACAGTTTGGAAGTATTCTTTCCTCTTTGTTTTTCTGAAAAAAGTTTGAGGAGTATAGATTGTAGTTTTCTGAATGTTTGGTAGAACTCCCCTGCGAAGCTGTCTGGACCTGAGCTTTTGTTGGTTGGAAGTGTTTCGATTACTGCTTCTATTTCATCAGTTGTTATGAGCCTATTCAGATTTCTTAATTCTTTCTGAATCAATTTTGGTAGTTTGCATTTTTTACTGACTTCATCTATTTCATCCACATTGTCCAGCATTTTGGCATATAGTTGTTCATACTATTTTCTTACAATTCTTTGAATTTATATATATATATATATATATATATATATATATATATATATATATATATATATATATATATATATATTAGAGGCCTGGTGCACAAAAATTTGTGCACTCGGGGTGAAGGGGGTACCTCAGCCCAGCCTGTGCCCTCTCGCAATCTGGGTCCCCTCAGGAGAAAACGACCTGCTGGCTTAGGCCTGCTCCCGGGTGGCAGAGGGCAGGCCCAATCCCTAGGTGTAGCCCATGGTCAGTTTCAGAGCAGGGCTGATTGGTGAGTTGGGGCGCCTTCCCCTGTCATGCACAGAGCAGGGCACATTGGGAGGTTGCGATGCCATCCTCCGTGATGCTCTGGGTAGGGCCAATTGGGGGGTTGGGACACAGCCCCCGGTCACACTCAGGGCAGGTCGGATCAGGGGGTTTGGGCGCCGCCACTGTCACTCTCAGGGCAGGGCCTATGGGGAGGTAATGGCTCTACCCCGTCACACACAGAGCAGGGCCCCTGGGGGGTGGGTTGGTGCACAGCACCCTGTCAAACACAGAGCAGGGCAGATCAGGGGGTGGGGGCGCTGCACCCTGTCACACACAGAGCCGCAGGGTGATCAGGGGGTTGGGGAGCTCCCCCCTATCAGGCACAGAGCAGGGCTTATCAGGGGTTTGGGGCACCTTCCCCTGTCATGAACAGAGCAGGGCGGATAGGGAGGTTGTGGCCCCGCCCCGTCACACACAGAGCCTCAGGGAGATCAGTGGGTTTGGGTGCTGCCCCCTGTCACACTGATCCCAGTGCCGGGAGGACTCTAGGCTCCACTGATCCTGGTGCTGAGAGAACTCATGGCTCAGCTGATCCCAGTGCTGAGAGGCATATTACCCTTTTACTATAGAGGATAGAGGCCTGGTTCATGTTTGGGGCTGGCTGGTTTGCCCTGAAGGGTGTCCTGGATAGGGTGGAGGTCCCCACTGGGGTCCCTGGCCAGTCTGGGTGAGGGGCTGTGGGCTGTTTTCAGGCCAACTGAAGCTCCCAACTGCTCCTTTTTTTCTTTTTTTATTCTGGGCCAGCTTTAGCTCTGGCTCCAGCTCTGAGGCCTCTCCTGCTGAAAGAAGGTATCTGGCTGGTTTGGCTTGTATAACTCCAGCTCTGAGATCCCGGGCTCACTGAAAGCAGGTTTCTGGGGGTTTGTTTAGCTTCTATATTTGTTACAATCTTTCTGAAACTGCAAGCTCAGAGGCCGGCAAGGCAGGCGGGGAACGTTGGAGTCCTCTGTCACAGAAGCCAGCAAGCCTCATGTTAGTTTCAAGCTGCCTGGTGCCGGACGCCATTTTGGCTGGCAGTTAATTTGCATATCTCGCTGATTAGCCAATGGGAAGGGTACCGGTCATATGCTAATTATCATGTTTCTCTTTTATTAGATAGGAGATTATATATATATATATATATATATATATGTGTGTGTGTATATATATATATATATATATATATATATATGAGTGTGTATGTGTGTATATATATATATATAATATATATATATATATATATATATATATATATATACATATATATATATATATATATATATATATATATATATATATATTCCTATGTTGGTTGAATATATTTTTACTAGGGTAATATTTTCGGCTGGTTGATCCCTTTGGTATCATGCAGTGACCTTTCTGTCTCTTGTGATGGTCTTTATTAAAAAGTCTTTTTTCCTGATATGAATATTTCTATTCCAGCTTTTTATTCTTTCCATTTGCATGGAAATTTTCCCATTCCTTAACTCCAATCCTTTGTGTGTCTTTTGTTTTCAGATGGCACTCCTGTAGACAGCATATACTTGCATCATATTTTTGTATCCATTTTGATACCCTATGCCTTTTGATTGGAGAATTTACCTATTTATATTTCAAGTTATTATTGATAGGTATTTATTTCTTTCCATTTCCTTTGTGTATGGCTAAGTTTCTGTCTCTGTTTCTTTTTCTCATGACAGCAATCCCTTTGACATTTCTTGTAATGCTGACAACTTACTCCTTTAGCCTTTTTCTGTCTATGAAGCTTGTATTTGACTGTCTATATTGAAGGAAAGAATTGCCGAATATAGTAATCTTGGTCTCAGATCCTTACTTCCCATTAACTTGAGTACTTCATGCCAATCCCTCTGGCCTGTAGAGTTTCAGATAAGATATCAGGACTCAGCCTTTTGGGCACTCCTTCGTAGCTAACAGTATTCTTTTCAATTGCTGCCTTGAAGATTCTCTTTTTTTTTAATTTTTGGCATTTTAATTATGATGTGTCTGTGCATGGGTTTGTTTGGGTACTTCTTTGGGGTTCTCTTTGGCTCTTGACCTTGTGTGGGATTTTCCTTTACCAGGTTAGGTAAGTGTTCTGCCATTGTTTCTTCAAAGACCTTCTCTATGCCTTTCTCCCCTCCTGCCTCTTTTGGCACACTCGCTATTCTAATACTGTTATGTAAGTGGTCCTCCTGTTTGTATTATGTCATTTTATATCTAGGACGGTTCTTCTTTTCATAGTCACTATATCTTTTTTCATGCTGTTGAGCTCTTTTAACTTCATAACTCTGAAGTCAGATTCAGATAAATGTCTTCTCTGTGCTTCACCTCTCTCTATATCTGGAGAATTCTCTAGTTCTCTTCATTTGGGGGTTGTTTCTTTATTTCCTCTTTCTGGCTTTCTGTGTGGGTTTGTGGTGACAAGTTAGGTAGACCTGTCTGCTTATCAGTCTCTAGTGCAGAACATTGTTAAAGGATGTTTCTGACTAAATAGGTCAGGCAAAGACTCAAAGCCTCCAGAGTCCTCCTCTGTCTATAGACTGATAGGATTCCAACTTAACTTGCCTCCAAGGCAATGGTCCTCAGGTTATAGCAAGAGTTTGTTTCAACAGGGTGGTGCAGTTGCCTCTGCCTGGAGGTTAATTGTTATTTATAATCTCTTAAGTGTCCTCAGGGCAAGGTGTTTACCAGTAGTGCGTGTTAATTGTGTCCCCTCCAGGAAAGGCAAATGTCTGTGTGGGAAAGATTTTCTCTGCTGCATGAGGAAATGACTCCTCCCAGGAAACTTGAAGTGTCTGTCTTCTGTGCTGGAACCCTTGACTCCCCAGTTCTGACTTTTTCCCTCACAGCTCCAGTCCACTTCACCCTCCCTTTGCCAGGGCACAAGCTGTGTGGCTCCACAGGGAAATTTGTGTGCTGGCCCTTTAAGAGGATACCTGAATTTCTAGCTGTCTCTCCCTGGCAGACAGTGCCCTGCTGCTATTCACATCCACAGGTTATATGGGTACCCTCCTCAGTTCTGGTGCTCTCTGCTAGGAGGCCCAGCTTGGGGATTGGACCCAGAGTTCTCAGTGGCAGTCCTCCACAGCTGAGATATCTCTCTGAGACTTCAGTTGCTGTCTGTGGGTGTCAGGCCCGCCCCTTCAAGCCTCCTCTCCTCCTACCGGTGTCTAAGTGGCCTCCACCTTCGGTCCTCTGGTGTCAGGGTTCTCTCCTGTGAGTTTTCCATTGATTACTCAGGAAGTTCTTCTGTATTTTAGTTGGAATATCAGTTTGTTCCTGGGAGCATGTTCCTGTAGCATCCACTTATTCTGCCACCAATCTTTTAAATATATTTTTACTTATCTCAGAGAGGAAAGGAGAGCTAGTGAGAGTTAGAAACATCAATGATGAGAGAGAATCATTGATCAGTTCCTCCTGCGTGCCCCAGACTGGAGATTGAGCCCACACCCTGGCAAGTGCCCTTGACCTGAATCAAATCTGGGCCCTTCAGTCTGAAGGTCGGTGATCTGTCCACTGTTCCAAACTGGCTAAGGTTCTGCCCCCTTTTTCAATCTTCTTCAGAATCCCTCTGCATTGTAAAGTCCCTGCTAACATTCTTGTCCAATCCGCTCCTTTTCATGTGGTTTCAGGATGGAGTGAGCATGAAGGCCCTAATGTCCTGTGAGTGCACATTCTGATCAATAGCACCATCAGGAAATGTGCATTGAGACATGCTCAGTATTCATATAGTAACAGAAACCTGCCATGTCTCTTACTGTTTCTGTCTCTGTTTGGATCAGGAGGGAGCCCAACTAAGGCTCTTGTTTCCAATAGGGTGTTCAAGGATACACCCTGGATTTCAAGCCATGATCTTCTGAGAATACTTTGGAATTGGTGCCCTACCCTAAAATGTATTAGGCCATTTAATTATAAGGCCATATCTTTTTATAAGAATAAGGCTTTCATTTTTTAATTTTTTTTTCATTGCTTAAAGTATTTCAAAGGATATTACAGATGTCTCCTTTTTTTTTTTTTTTTTCTCCCCTTGACCTCCCCGGCTTCCCCCCCACCACAGTTTTTATTTCTTATTGAATGAGTAATCTAAGAGTCATATAAATATATAAAGATATACTTTGTGCTTCCAACAATCATATACTTAATGAGGAAATACAGAGACCAAATAACTAAATCTTAATCAATAGAATATAAGTATAATAGGTCCTCATGTTACATTTAAGATCTATTCCTGCAGCACGTCATAATGATTTCTGCTGTAAATCAGAACCCACCTAAATAAGCATCTGCATCACTCACATGGAGCACACATACACAGCAGTAATGAGGTGAAACAATAAAAAAAATAAAATATAAAAATTAAAAATTAAAAGGAAAATAACGATTCCTGTCCTTTACTTGTGCTAAATCCTATCTAATAATAGACAAACAGGGTAACTGACAGTATCTTCCCTTAACCTCCCATTGGCTAATCAGCACAATATGCAAATTAACCACCAACAAAGATGGCGGTTAAATTGCATAACTAGGTGCCCAATGGCTATAGGCTATTGGAGCCTGCAATCAGAGCTGAGAGGACCCCTGCCAAGGTCTGATGCCTTGGTCAGAAGCATTAGGCTTGGGCAAGGGCGGAGCTGGGTTGGTGGGTAGCAGGGGGTAATCCAGCGATGGTGGGGAGCAGGAGAGGAGTTAGGCGTTGGTGGGAGCTGGGGGTCCTCTGTCTAGGCCAAATGCCTTTGCCAGTGGCATTAGGTCTGGGCAGGGCTGGAGCCGGTAATTGCAGGGGTACTATTGGTCCCTTCCAAGGTCTAATGCCTTTGCTAGAGACGTTAGGTTTGAGGAGTGGAGGTGCCTGTGATTGAGGGGAGCATGGGGTCTCCTGCCCATGACATTAGGCCTTGGCAGGGGTGGATCTGGCAATCCTGGAGAGTTGGGGGTCCCATGCCCAGGCCTAATGCCCCGGCCAGAGGCATTAGCCCTGTGCAGGGGCAGAGCCAGCAATTTCGGGGAGCAGGGAGGCAACTGGCCTTGGCGGGGAGCAGGGGAAGAGCCAGTGATCATGGGGAGCAGGGTCTGAGAGGATGATTGAGGGAGTTGGTGGTCCCTTGCCCAGAGCTAATGACTGGACCACAGGCATTAGGCCTGGGCAGGGACCAAGACGGCAATTGGTGTGAACTCCAGAGGAAACACCTTTTTTGACTGCTCATTAGTTAAGCTCCCTCTATGCCACTGGTAATATTCTTAGTAAATTGGGTAATAAGAATCAAAATAGGTGATTTAGGGGTTTTTACCGCACTCCTGGAGAAAAAAGGAAGGTCCACTGCTGGAGGGGTAGGAAATGTCATATACTATCTTTGCTGGTTTTGCTGAGTGAATAATGCCTTGGCCTGCCCACTGCTGAGTCTTGGTTCAATTCTGGCTAAGGGCATGTACATAGGTTGCAGGCTCCTCCCTGGCCTGGGCCCAGGTCAGGGCTCATGCAGGCGGCAACCAATCAAAGTGTTCCTCTCACTTTGATGTTTCTCTCTGTCTTTCCCTTTCTCTTCCACATTCTTGAAAAATCAATGGAAACATATTCTCAGGTGAGAAGGAAGGAAGGAAGGAAGGAAGGAAAGAAGGAAGGAAGGAAGGAAGGAAGGAAGGAAGGAAGGAAGGGAGAAAGAAAAGGAAGTAAGAAAGAAAGAAATGTCATATCCTATGAAAGACACATCTTGAAAATGACTAAAGAAAGTTGTCAGTTTTTTCATAGTAAAGGAACTGGAGTCCGTGTTGATGAAAACACCTGGGTAGCTGAGGTTGACTGGCAGTGGCTGCAACAGCGGGGTGATTGAGCTGATGCCTTTGCCTGATCACCCTGGTCACCGCCCACAAAGGGAGGCCAGGCTGTGGCTTAGGCCCACTCCCCAAAGGGAGCATTGAGAAGGGAGTAGGGCATCCCCTGAGGGCTCCCAGTATGTGATAGGGGCCTAGCTGGGCTCAGGGGCCCCCCTCCAGTGCACAAATTTTTGTTCACCTTGCCTCTAGTAAATAATAAAAAACATAAAGCACATATGTAAATACATATGAATGATGGAAGTTTTTTTAAAATAAATACTCAGAGGATGGCACTGTAACCACAAAATGATGTACTTCGAGTCCAATGTAACCCGAGGATGGTCTGCATTTTCTCAACAGACTGAAAAGTAATTAATGTGGGTTCTGATGGTGTTTTAATGAAAACAAGGGTGGGAAGGCACACTTGAAAGAGTCAGGCATTGCAAGTTCCAAATCAGTGCATGCACATAGTTTTGAAGAAATCAGGTAAAAGTGACTTATTCATATTAGTAAAGAGATGTTTTAAAATCTAACATAGAGACCCTCACTATAAATTATGTTGGAAAATTGAAAGTATTGATAGCATCAGTGTAGTTAAGAAGAATATGCCTCTGCACTTGAATATAGACAAGCATCCTGCCCATTTCAATTTTGGATGAGCTAGTGAGCAAAGAAAATTAGTGAAAGGCTCACTTAGTGGCATTAGTGGAAAGAATTAGCACTGGAACATAGTAATATTTATGGGAATGTAATATTTCTCATATTTGAAGGCGATTCAGTGCCCTTCATATGAGCCGTTAAATACAGCTAAAAAGCAGTAAAATCTATATGGCCATCATTACCAAAATTCAGTTTCTACTTTAAATTAGTCAGCATTAGAAGAGAACCATGCTAAATGGGTGATAAATTATGAAATGATTAGAGGCCCAGTGAATGAAGTTCAAGCACCAGTGTCATCCCACAGCTTGACCTGCGCCCTCATGCAATCTGGGACCCCTTGGGAGTTGTGGGACTGCCAGGTTATTGAAGGGACAGAACAGAACTGATAGCTGTGTCTCTAACTCCTCTCCCAGGAAAGCCACAGAATGTATCAGTTACTCAGCCTGCCATTATCTCAGCCAATGTGGAAGCGGGGGAAACTAGCCCAAGACCAAGAGTATGCTAGCCACCCCCCTGTCTTTGTCTAACCAGACCCTAGCTGCACCCTGCCTTTGTGTCACTAGCCCCCGGCCCTCACTCAACCAACCAGAATCGGCCAAATCAGTGGTCCCAGTGTGCCCCCACACCCGACCCCAAGCCCTATAAATTCGTTGTTCCCTTGGGACTTGGGGCTCTCTCTTGCATCCAGTAATGGAGGCATGGGGGGGACCAAGTCCCGGGCTTGAATAAAAGACTCTATGTGTTTGCATCGGACTCTGTTCCCTAGTGGTCTCTCTTGGGGGATCTTGAAATCTGGGCAAAGCATTTGGGGGCTCTTCCACGACCCCCAAGACTCACGAGGAACCCTGATCGGGAGAGTTTGACTGACCACGGTAAGTGTCTGTGTGTTGTCTATTCTATTTAGTGTGTTCTGTCCTGTGTGAGCTCACTTCTGAAATCTCTATTGCCCGTAAAGGCCTAGGTGGACGCACTGGGGGGCCACGGGGGAGGAGGAGGCGGGGGACGCACCGATCCTCCATCTGGAGGGGCCAAGAAACCCCTCAATCTGAGACGAGTGGTGCATGGCCATTGTCTAATCTGTAGTTTTGCTTCTGCGGAGCCGGAATTTTGTTTTGGTTTTGCTTCCCTAGAGTTGGAAGGCTGTATTTGTCTGTGTTTGTATTTTTTTTCTGTTTTCTGTGGACTTACTGGACGGACGTTATGGGACAGACTCAAACTACTCCTTTAAGCATTATGGTCACTTTAAAGTCATGGATTTGGCCAAACCTGCTTGCCAGCCTCAGGTGTGGTTTTGCAGAACTGCTGGGAACTTGGGACCTTGCAGCTTACTGAATTCAAATGATAAAAACACTTATGTCTTGCATTTTTGAAGTTTATTCTTAAAAATGTTACTGAATGAGAAATGCTGAATATTTGCCAAAAGTTTAAGGTTCGGATTGATTGGGAAAAAATGTGTGTTGTGGTAGCTAAATGCCTTTGCTGAATGAATGTTTGGTGAAAGTATGTGAATGTGGAGGGTTTGGGCCTGCCCTCTCCTCTCCTTTGTGTGGCTCCACGACTTAGGTCAGGTGGGTAACTGAGTAAGGATCTGTGAAAACAGGTCACCCCCTCCCTTGTCTGTCTCTCCTCACTGATCATCATGAGGTCGGGACAAAGTAAACCTGCTGTTCTCAATTACATGTTAAAAAAATTTTTTAAAGGGGTACAGTAGAGATTGTGGAATTGGATGAATGCCGAAATACTGAGGAAGCCTGAATGAACAGCTGTTTGTTTGTGTGGGACTAGCCAATTTGCTACCGAGAGGGGGGACTGGACGCAGTCTTAAGTCCTCTGGTAGGTTCTCACCAAAAGGTTGGTCGAGAATTCTGTTCTGGGACATGGGTGCCAGGAGTGCCCCCATGCCCGTCTGGGGAATTGGGCATTGTTTTGTTTATCTGCTCAGCTCCAGTCTGGGCTAGTCTACTGAGAGAGTGTGAATACGAATGTTTTGTCTATATTGGCTGCTCATTACTAGTCTCTGTCAAGTGAAAGTTACTTTGATTTATTTTGCATTTCTGTTAATTCAACTGGCTGAACATTTGGACTGGACCCGCGATGGGCTGCAAGAATCTCTAGCAGTTCTCACAGTCTTTTGCTCGCCATTACAGAAGGAATCAGCCCACTTAGTTAATATAAATTTCTGTCTATCAGTTGCTCTTACCTGGGTTGTAAATACCTGTAATTCCAAGATTGCTTAGTTCTGAGATTGCTTATAAAAGTAAAAGAGCAAAAAATCTGTGAGGAAAAGCAGCCTGGGCTGAGATAAGTGGGGTTGGGGGGGGGGGGGGTTGGCAGTTATGCTGCTGGCTGCAAACCTAACAGGTCTTATCAATGAACTTCAAGGTTACAAAAAATAACTGTAAGCACAGTCTTTCTCTGCCCTGGTTTATTCTTTTAACCCCTCCAATGCTGAATCAAACCGATACCTGTTCTTAGTTTTATCACAAAATGTCTAGATAAATCTTAAGAGTAAAAGTACATTTAAAATACGTTCATAAATTTTAATCTAAAATTGCTGAATGTTCACTTTTGGTAATCATTAAAGGATTAAGGTTTCTAAGAATAAAATAAAACAACTGACTCCCGCTAGAAAAGCGGAGGAGGAACAAAACTAGAATCCGCAGCCCCCCTGGTGATTTAGAACTGTTTGCCAGGCAGACTCAGCCCCTGAGAGTCAGGTCAAAGAAGGGGCGTGGGGGTGGGGCTGAATGCCTGAGCTGCCTGCAAGGCCAGGAAGCTCCTGGTGGAGAAGAAGTGGCGTGCGTGCGGATCAATGAGAGCCTACAGGAGCTGCAGCAGCTGCTGGCAGGCACTGAGGTGCAGGCTAAGCTGGAGAATGCTGAGGTGCTGGAGCTGAAGGTACAGTGCCTGCTGCGGGAGTGCTGCAGGGCAGAGCTTGCAGGTGCCAGCAGCTGCAGGCAGAAGCCAGCAAGCACTTCACTGCCAGCTACATCCAGTGAACCCCCTGCTTGAGTTCATACCACTGCAAAAGGGCAGTGGCTTCCTGGATTTGCTGGGGGAGGCTCTGGCTGGGTCCCTGGGAGACCCTAGGCGGAGCAGCTGGCTCACAGGAGGGACTGATATCCCCTTCTAGTGCACTCCCTGGAAGGAGGCCTGGTTGCTGCTCTGCCACGAAGGAAACTGGTAAAAAGGCAAAAAACAGGGCACTAAGCGTTAACAAAAAGGCACTCTCCCTGGACCTGGAAGCCATCAGGACTTTGAAATTCTCCAAGAGAGGAGGAGTCTGACTCAGAGACTGGCTGAAACCTCGTTGGGTTAGAAAAACCGGAGGCTGCATATTGAACTGATAGACTCCCTTTTTCTGGGCAGAGGTCCAAGCCCAGTTATATAGGGGTTAAACTACCTGTGTACAGCAAAACAACTTTCTCCTGTGCCATAATCCATTTTAAGAAAATTGAATGCATGATAGACCAGTATGCTGGGACAAGTAAAAGAGGGAAACTGAGCAGAAATCCTATCTTCCCTAAACCAATGACACTTGGAAGTAAATGCTTTGCATTTGCCTCCCTAAACAAAGGTTAAATCGTGTATGTCAATCTGATTAGTGTCATTTGTTGTCCACACACAGGGACAAATGAAGTTAGAAAATAAGCCTTATTTTGATTAGTTCTTTTATTCAGGAGGAGCCAACCCGGTCCATCCCTGCTACATGAATGATTAAATGTATGTTAAGGAATTTTAAAATTGCTCAAACCTCACTGCCTTGGGTCCAGTTCTGCGTGTGTAAGAAGGGACAGAGTAGTTTAGTTGCAGGCCAGAAGAAGCTGGCAAGGCCATCCAAACCACCCAGCCACTATTGGCCAGAGCCGCCTGAGGCAGACCTCCTCGGATTGGCAACAGCTGACTCTGACTAGGACAGACTGGGCTTTTTCCAACTGGGCCCCCATGAACCGATGGTCAAAATGAATATCGGGGGCCAGACTGTGAACTTTATGATTGATATAGCGGCAGAGCACTTGGTAGTTACTCAGAAGGTAGCTCCCCTCTCAGGACAGGAAGTCACTATTATTGGAGCTACCGGTACGGTACCACAGCTGCAGACTGTTCTGCCGCCCCTGCTGATATCAGTTAGGTGGCCATCAGGTGGTTCATGAATTCCTATATTTACCAGTTGACCTGGTCCCTCTAATGGACAGAGACCTTTTAGCCAAAATGGAAGCAGAAACCACTTTTGCCCCGGATGGCTCAGCACAGCCTTGCCTAGGTGAAGAAACCTCTCCAATGATCCTGTCCTTAGCAGTGCAGAGAGAGAAAGAATGGAGACTTTATACCCCCCAGCCAAAAGCCCCCACATCTATTCTTGTCAGGCCCCCATCAGGGGACTTGGGCAGTGTTCCTGTTATCTGCCAAAATTCCTAATACTGTAAAAGTACTTGTTCACTGAAAAGGTGTAAATGTGGATGTTTATTTGATGCTTATATGTCTACTTAGGTATAAATATTTGTAGATAAGTAGAACCCCCGGTTAATTTTCTGGCGTATTCTGGAGCAGCCTATTCAGTCTTGACAGAGCCAATGGGACCAGTAACATCTAAGAAGACAACAGTTCTAAGAGCCACGGGACAAACTGCCTTTTTCCTTGTACATCAAAGAGGACTGTGGACCTCAGAACGAACATGGTAACTCATTCGTTTCTCGTCATGCCAGAATGTCTGTACCCCTTACTTGGACGTGATCCCTTACAGAAGTTACAAGCCACCCATAAGCTTGTTCGAGATGCCCTGCCAGTGCCACCTCAGACTCTGTACATCCTTTCCAGCCTGGGGACTCGGTGTGGGTAAAGAAGTTCACGACCCCAGGACTCACCCCAACTTGAAAAGGACTATACCTGCAGAAAATTGTATAATAGACTCAGATGATGCCTGCATCTTCATAGACATGGCTTCAGAAAGACAAGGACAATTTTACCTTATATAGAAAGGTCAAAGAGTGGACTTTAGTCACCTCCATAAAATGTTTGTATAGCCGTTCCATATCTCATGTTTAGTAGCGGAGGATTTAGCTGCCTGAAGCGGCCATGGGGCCAATATTATGTTTCATTGTATTAATATGTTGTATTAACCTTCAATTCTCTTACAGATTTAAATATAGCTGTAGCTGTGGACCAGTGATGGTCTACAGTCCTTGGTAGTCTTTGGGAATAACTGGCAAGTGTCCAGTCTCCCACACTGAGGGACATTGTTATAGCTATGTGTTAGCTGTCCTGGAAGGGGACTATATGGGATGAACCCCAAAAGTAAAGGGTGTCTGGCTGCCAAGTGGGCAGATGCCCAACTGGGCAAAGAAGAATACCCATCAGGTTTTGGTCTCTATTGAGAAAAAGCTGACAGTTGGCAGCCTGTGTACTGTATTACAGGCCTGCCTGACCATGCCCATGTCAGGGATGGTACAAACCTCGGCTGTAGAGAGCTGGGAAAGCCCTATTTAGAATGGAAGGTCTGAGGCATAGTTATACATTTTTAAAAGACTGACAAGAAAAATCAGAAGCTCTTAGAGCAGATCAGTATGTTTTTCTCCTCATATAATTCCTCTGAAATCTGGCAATGCTTAATAAGTCATGGCAATACATTTCTTTGCATGAAATCAATAAGACCGGTTTTCAGTAGTGATTTAATTAACCGGAAACTTTGACTGGAGTATCATGTTTTAAAGAAACCTGTCTGAGCTCTGAAGACTTGAAGCCAATAAGAGTGCGACGGAGAAAGCCTGATATCCTGCTTGGGAGCCCTGAAGATGGCTGGCACTGGAGCATCAGGCCCATGCCCTACCATCAGTGGTGGTTGGTAAGAGTAGAAGGGGAGCAATAAGGATGCCTCTGTGTCCCTGCGGAACCCCCACACACTCTGGACTGCAACGAGTAGGAGGGCTACTGATATGGGCCTTAAAGCCTAGAGCAAGGGCTCAGGTGGAGTTGCTCCTGGTGAGGGATTCACCTAACGCAGCAGATACTGCGGGCAGGCCTGATGGCAGTTGGATGGCTTGGCTTCCTGGCCCTACGGGTCACATTAAGATTCAATCATGAAATTCCAGCAAGGATAATCAGTTACCATTCTTGTTGTGTTTATGCAAACATCAGGCCAAATTAAATACAGTAGATAAATTGGTCTTGATTTGGCTTTTTGATAGCCATAGAGGACTTTAAGAAGAAAAATCCTATTTCAATAGAAGTTGTTAAAGCTTCTTTCCCTTCCACCAAACCATTTGTTATAGTTTGTCTCTGCCAGGTCACAAGACCAGCTCCTTCTGTGCCCAGGACAGCAGGGAGCCTGAGTGGAAGATGACCTCTAACCAGACACACCCGCTGCAGATCACCCTCAAGAAGACAGCGGACCTCGGCAGACCCCTTGCAATCATCCTGATGCTGTTGGCTTTCGGTCCTTGCATTATTAACAGACTAGTCCAATTTGTCAAGAAGTATATAAAATTAATTCAGTTGATAGTTCAGTCCGTCTCATGATTGAGCCGGAAGTTCCAAGACAAGGGGGGAATGAAGGGACAGAACAGAACTGATAGCTGTGTCTCTAACTCCTCTCCCAGGAAAGCCACAGAATGTACCAGTTACTCAGCCTGCCCTTATTTCAGCCAATGTGAAAGTGGGGGAAACTAGCCCAAGACCAAGAGTATGCTAGCCACCCCCCTGTCTTTGTCTAACCAGACCCTAGCTGCACCCTGCCCTTGTGTCACTAGCCTCCGGCCCTCACTCAACCAACCAGAATCGCCCAAAACAGTGGTCAGAGTGTGCCCCCACGCCCGACCCAAAGCCCTATAAATTCATTGTTCCCTTGAGACTCGGGGCTCTCTCTTGCATCCAGTAATGGAGGCATGGGGGGGACCAAGTCCCGGGCTTGAATAAAAGACTCTATGTGTTTGCATCGGACTCGGCTCCCTAGTGGTCTGTCTTGGGGGATCTTGAAATCTGGGCATAATAGTTAGGTCTGACATCTCCTGAGGGATGTAGCAGTGCACGAAATGGCAGGCAGCTGGACAGGAACCGAAGCTGGAGCCAGGTGCTCCGTTCCTGCTCATCCAAGCCCCACTCCACCTGCCACCACCAATTGGTAGCACTGTGGCATAGGCAGCGAAGGCTCCTGCTGCCACAGCTGCACTCTCCAGGTATGAGCCTGGCTTCTGCCTGAGCAAGGGTCCCACTCTGGGAGCTCCCTGGCCATCAGGGGGAAGATCCTGTGTTGAGCATCTGCCATCCCCTGGTCAGTGTGCATCATAGCAATGACTCATAAGGGTCCCTTAGGCTTTTGGCCCAATAAAACCTTACTATTCACAGATGACATCTTGCCACTATTAGAATACTAGTGGCCCTATTTAATTAATTAATTAATTAATTAATTAATACTAAGGAAATACTAATTAATACTAAGGAATTAATGAGAAGAAAAATTGTAATGCCGCTATTTGCCCTTTCTCTATAATAGAAGTGTCAACCAAATTCAGGATTGACCATGACAAATTGAAACACATGCATGCAATTGGCGCCAGCAAGAGCTGCATATGTTTCGCACATGGGCAGGTCAACCTGGAGTGACAGAGAGATAGCGAGAGGGTGTGAACTTGCTTAATTAGACCTGCTGTCTGAGTTAGCTAAATTTTTTCCAACCCAGTGAAGCAGCGCAACTTCTCTTTCAGGTAATTGTCCACAACACAGCAGTAAATTTCAACACAAAGCAGATTATTATTGTAGCTCACCCAGGGAGAACAAAGAGTAAACCATTTAACTGCAGCAGTGTTTGAATATATTCTTCACAGTGAGAAAACCTGAAGTCATTTACAAGTTCCATCATTTCTTCCTTATTTTCAGTCAGGTCAAGTTTCTAAGCTTTCTAAATCTCTGTTTTCTGGCTAATGAAGAGAAAATAGGATGACACCGAGTCTACCATCTACCTATTCCACGACTTCTGTGAGGATCAAATGACACATGGGAAAATGCTTCACAGATATTTGGTTAGTGTAAAATATTCCCACCTGGCTGTAAACCAAGTCGTGTTCCAGGACTGAAGAAACTGCAAGGAGGTGAGTCGCTGGGGAGAGGAAGCCGGGCATTGCTACATGATGTCATTACCCAGATGGACACTTAGCATATTTGCCTTTTAAAAATGTAGATTGCCAGTGCACATCATGTATACTGGCTGTGGGTCTGATGGTCACAAAGACATACAGTCAGTCACTCAGTCTTTTATATGTAGAGAGGCCCGGTGTACAAAAATCTGTGCACTCGAGGGGGAGGGTGGGTCCCTTCAGCCCGGCCTGTGCCCTCTCGCAGTCTGGTACCCCTTGGGAGATAACGACCTACTGGCTTAGGCCTCCTCCCAGGAGGCAGAGGGCAGGCCCAAACCCTAGGTGCAGCCCCTGGTCGGGCTCAGAGCAGGGCTGATTGGGGAGTTGGGCGCCTTCCCCTGTCACGAACAGAGAGGGCGGATAGGGAGTTTGTGACCCCGCCCCCTGTCACACACAGAGCCGCAGGGCAATCAGGGGGTTTGGGCGCTGCCCCCTGTCATGCTGATCCCGGTGCCAGGAGGCCTCGCGGCTCGGCTGATCCCGGTGCTGGGAGGCATATTACCCTTTTAGTATATAGGATAGAGGTCTGGTGCATGGGTGGGGGCCGGCTGGTTTGCCCTGATGGGTGTCCTGAATCAGGGTGGGGGTCCCCACTGGGGTGCCTGGCCTGCCTGGAAGAGGGGATGATGGCTGTTTGCAGCTGGTCAGACACCCTTCAGGGTGGGGGTCCCCACTGGGGCTCCTGGCCAGTCTGGATGAGGGGCTGAGGGCTCTTTTCAGGCTAGCAGGTGTCTGAAGCTCCCAATTGCTCCTTTTTTCCTTTCCTTTTTTATTCTGGGCCAGCTTTAGCTCTGAGGCTTGGCTCCAGCTCATAGGTCTCGGCTGCTGAAAGCAGGTATCTGGTTTGTTTTGGTTCTATAATCGAAACACTGTTTCAACTCTAGCTCTGAGATCCTGGCTGGCTGAAAGCAGGTTTCTGGGGTTTTGTTTAGCTTCTATATTTGTAACAATGTTTCAAACTGCAAGCTCAGAGACCGGCAGCGGCAGGCGGGGAACGTTGGAGTCCTCTGTCACTGAAGCAAGCAAGCCTCATGTTCGCTTCAACCCTCCTGGCTGCCGGCCGCCATCTTGGCTGGCAGTTAATTTGCATATCACCCTGATTAGCCAATGGGAAGGGTAATGGAGGTACGGCTAATTACCATGTTTCTCTTTTATTAGATAAGACTAGAGGCCCAGTGCATGAAATTCATGCACGGGGGTGTCCCCTCAGTTTAGCCTGTACCCTCTCCTATCCGGAACCCCTTGGGGAATGTCAAGGATCACACCTAAACTGGCAGTCTGATATCAATCTCACAATCTGGGACTGTTTGCTCATAACTGCTCACCTGTATCCTGCCTGATTGCCCCTAACTGCCCCACCCTGCCAGTCTGATCATTCCTAACCACCTCTGCCTGCTGGTCTGGTCAGGCCTAATTACCTCCCCTGCCAGCCTTGTCATCTCCAACTGCCCCCTCCACTGGCCTGGTCGCCCCTCACCGGCCACCCTGCTGGCCTGGTTGCCCCACGCAGCCTGCTGTTCAGTTTTTTTGTTGTCCCTCACCAGCCCTCCGGCTGGCCTTATCTCCCCACACAGACTGCTGTTCAGTCATTTGGCCATCCCTCACTGCTCCCCTTGTCTGCCTGGTCACCCCACGCAGCTGCTGTTTGGTGGACAAGTGGTTTCGGTCATCACAGTCACTGGCTTTTTATATATATAGACTACAGTCCAGGTGCACAAAAATTTGTGCACTCTGAGGGTTCCCACCACTCGTCCTATGCCCTCTTGCATCTGGGACCCCTCGGAGGAAGTCCACCTGCTGGCTTAGGCCCACTCCCTGGGCAATCAGGCTCAAGTTGGCAGTCAGACATCCCTCTGGCTGCTCAGCAGCCCTCGGGGGATGTCAACTTACCATCGGGGAGCAGATCTATGCTCCAGTTGGACATCCTTAGTGCTGCTGAGGAGGTGGGAGGGGCTCCTACCACCACCGCGGTGCTGGCAGTCATTAGCCAGGCTTGTGGCTGAGCACAGCCCACCCTGTAGGAGTGCACTGATCACCAGGGGACAGCTCCTGCACTGAGGATCTGCCCCCTGGTGGTCAGTGTGTGTCATAGTGACCACTCATTCCCAGTCATTCTGCTGTTAGGGTCAATTTGCATAGTAACCTTTTATTTTATAGGATAGAGGCCTGGTGCACAGGTGTGGGCCTACTGGTTTGCCCTGAAGGGTGTTGCAGATCACGGTGGGGGTCCTGCTGGTTCCCCTGGCCATCTTGGGTCAGGGGCTGCTGGGTGTTTGCAGGCTCATCACACTCCCTTCAGGATGGGGGTGCCCACTGAAGTGCCTGGCCAGCCTGGATGAGAGGCTGATGGATCTTTCATGCTGCTCAAGCCCCACCCCAGTGGAGACCCTAACTCCATGAAGGTTTGGCCAGCCTGGGTGAGGGGCTGAGGGCTGCTTTTAGGTTGGCCAAGACGGTGGCGATGGAAGCTCCCAGCCTCTCCTCTTTTTTTTATATTCTGGGATTTATTTACCTAGTATAATTGAAAATTTGTAGCCTTGAGTGTACCTCAGAGCCTGCCAGGGCGGGCGGGAGGCTTGGCTTCCTCCATTGCCAGGGGAAACTCAAGCCTTCTGCTCACTCCAGCTCCGAGGCCACCACCAGCTTAAAGCAGGAATCTGGGATTTATTTATCTTCTATAATTGAAAATTTCTTGCCTTGAGTGGAGCTCAGATCCGGCCATGGCAAGCAGGATGCGTGGCTTCCTCCATCACTGGGGCAACCAATCCTTCTGCTCGCTCCAGCTCCGTGGCTGCCAGCTGCCTTATTGGTTGGGTTAATTTGCATATAGTCGCTCTGATTGGCGGGTGGGCATGGCTTAGGTGTAGTGAAGGTACAGTCAATTTGCAAGTTTGTCCTTTACTAGTGTAGACTAGAAGCCTGGTGCTCAAAAATTTGTTCACTCGGGGAGGTTCGTCAGCCCAGCTTGTACCCTCTTGCAGTCTGGGACTCCCTCGGGGGTTGTCCACCTACTGGCTTAGTATGTCCACCTCAGCTGGAAATCAGACATCCTTCTGGCCACCCGAGAACCCTCAGGAATGTCCACCTGCCAGCAGGGAGAATGTGTAAGCTGCAGTTGGACAACCTTAGCAGTGCTGAGAAGGCTGGAGAAGCTCCCAAAACCACCACTTCGCTGGCCCCCATCAGCCTGGCTTGTGACTGAGTAGAGCTCCCCCTGTGGGAGTGCACTGACAACCAGAGGGGCAGCTCCTGCATTGAACATCTTCTCCCTGGTGGTCAGTGTGTGTAATAGTGATCAGTCATTTCCAGTTGTTCTGCTGATAGAGTTAATTTGCCTATTACCCTTTTGTTATATAGGACAGAGGCCTGGTGCACCAGTAGGGGCTGGCTAGTTTGCCGTGAAGTGTGTCCCGGATCAGGGTGAGGATCCTGCTGGTATGCCTGGCCAGCCAGGGTGAGGGGCTGAGGGCTGTTTTTAGCCCCCTGGTGACCAAATCTCCCATACTCTCCTTTTTTTAGTTTTTGGGGGATTTATTGTTTTTGAGAGGGTAGTTTATAATTGAAACTTTGTAGCCTTTATCGGAGCCCTGGCCCAGAGTGGTCAGGTGGGAAGCTTTGCTTTCCTCATCGCCAGGGGAAACCCAAGCCTCCTATTTGCTCCATGTCTGTGGCCACCGCCATCTTAGTTGGGTTCATTTGTATACTTCCTCCCGATTGGCTGGTGGGCGTGTCTTGTGGGTGTAGCAGAGTGATGGAATGATGGTTGATTTGCATCTTTCTGTTTTCTTAGTGTAGACTAGAGGCCTGGTGCACAATATTTTTGCACTCTGAGGGGGTCGCTCAGCCTGGCCTGTGCTCTCTTTTGGTCTGGGACACCTCGAGGAATGTCCACTGCTGGCTTAGGCTCACTCCCCAGGGTACTGGGCCTAAACTAGCAGTCAGACATCCTTCTGGCAGCCTGGGGTGTCCACTTGCCTGTGTGGAGTAGGCCTAAGCCGCAGTCGGACATCCTTAGCGCTGCTGAGGAGGCAGGAGAGGCTCCAACCACCACCGCTGTGCTGGCAGCCATCAGCCAGGCTTGTGGCTGAGCAGCACTCCCCCTGTGGGAGCACAGTGACCACTGGGGGCAGTTCCTGCATTGAGCGTCTGCCCTTTGGTGGTCAGTATGTGTCATATTGACCAGTCATTCCCAGTTGTTCTGCTGTTAGGGTCAATTTGCATATTACCCTTTTAGTATATAGGATAGAGGCCTGGTGCATGGGTGGGTGCTGTCTGGTATGCCCTGAAGGTTGTCCCGGATCAAGATTGGGGCCCCGCTGGCATGCCTGGCCAGCCTGGGTGAGGGGCTGAAAGCCATTTTCAGGCTGGCCACACAACACGGCTTCCCAAGCTCCCAGACTCTCCTTGAATGGAAACCAGCGCTGGCTGGAAGCAGATATTGGGGATTTATTTATCTTCTATAAGTGAAACTTTGTAGCCCTGAGCAGAGCCCATGACCAGCCAGGGAAAACGGGAAGCTTGGCTTCCTCCATCGCCTGGGGAAACCCAAGCCTCCTGCTTGCTCCAGCTCTGTGGATGCTGTCATCTTTGTGACAGAGTGATGGTTAATTTGCATATTGTTTTTTTATTAGATAGGATATGTAGATATACCCAAGTGCACAACAAGAGCACAAGGCTTTTCCTCTGTCCAAAATGTTTTTGAAAGTACACCATGAAATGTTTTTAGATAAGTGAGGAAGTTGATGTTGAAATTGAATGTGCATTACTTGGCATATTATGGACTTCCGGGAGCAATGGAAAGTGTTTTCACCAAGATGCTAATAATTCAATACTTGCATAATGAAGGAATTATTAGTGCATATGTGAAGGGCACGGTGAGTGAGTGTAGCAGGACGATTAAGAAGCTTTTAGTAATGTCAAACAGAGATTGTGAGAAAGACAGTGCAAAGTAGAGAAGGAGAAAAATTGACAAATGCTTGTCAAGATATAGAAAGGCACTGATAAATATGTACGTGGACATCCTGGAATTTGCTGGCACTATGTTCAGGGGTGGACAGGTTTCTCCCAATGATGGTAATTTAAGAAATTAATGAAGATATAGAGCTAGGACAAGAAGTCAAAAGATAATACATTCCAGAATAACATTCTATAGCTCATTAAAACATGAGCTCATTGGAGTCTTAGAGGAAAAGTAAACATTTTCATTGAAAGAGGAAATAAAGTGGTGCTTTGAATAGTTGCTTTTTCCTTAAAACATTGATCTCCATTGTGATACCCTCACGTAAGTATTTGTCATTTACAGGACCGCTGTCATGTGTGATAGAGAATTATGCAGGCGTTCCTTGCAAAGAGAAAACCCCTTCACGAGAAATTACCATTTGTCTCCAAGAAATGATGATGGCACTACTAGTTATAGGTAACCGGCAACAAAACATAAGGACACGTAATGTATGCTAGGGACTGTTGTTGGTGAGGTGAAATTCATCTATCATAACACTAAATATTTACCATTGACCGACTAAGTAGCATGTAGTATATTCAGAGTCCTAATTTCCATTATTTCCAACAGCAGCCAGACCTTGTCACCTTTCTGTTCCTTGTGCACAGGACTCCAGTTGTTCTAAATCCCCAACATTTCCTGATGTTTTCCTCTTCAAACATTGGAACCTACTTAGGAATAAAGTATCTCATTTTAGTTGATTGGCACTTCCCTAATGACCCATCCTTTCATGAGCTTGTTAGCTGTTTGTGTATCTTCTTTGGAGGAATGTCTCTTGAAGCCTTCTGCCCATTGGCATTTTCCTATATGTGTAGTCAGAGTGTGTCCCTGTTCTGTATCTTAGAAGGTGATTTCAAAATACTTCTGCTTTATTTCCTTCAGTTATTCCGGCAGAGGTGATCTAGGTTCCCGAGTCAGGAAGCATTATGGCACACCATCTAGGGAGGATGCACACTGTGACCATGGCCTTTCAGGTTCTGGAGATGAGCACTCCTGTAGGAGACACAGGTGTTTAAAAGCCTTCTCTCTTTTTATCCAGTAGCACTCTGCAGTTGTTAACTTGGACAAAATTAATACCGTGTTTTTTTAACATAGTGATCGTGATGGCTGTGGCAGCAGTCCTGGTAGATATTATTCTGAATATCGAACTGGAGGCTCTTACAGAGGTTCCTATGAGAGCTATGGTAAGTGTCCAGACAGACTGTGTGTAAGTGACAGGATTGGATTTAACAGGCCGCCTTGTGATTTACTCTAATTTTACTTCCATTTGCACAGGGAGGACTATATGCAGTATGGGCTTTGTATTATCTGGGAGGTCTTGTTTTCTTTTGTTAGCAGCTCATTTGGAACAGTGCAATTCTTTCAGGGGTGAAGGATCACACTCATTTATTGTCTTTATTAAAGAAACAAAGTACAACTTTTTCTTTTTCTTTTTTTTTTCTCACCTGAGGATATATATCATTGACCTCGGGAGAGTGGTACGGAGGGAGTGGGGCTGAGAGAGCTCTACATCAATGTGAGACAAATACTTTGTTTGGTTTCTTCATGTACAGTCCCCATCCAGGGACAGGAATGGACCCTGAAAACCAGGGTCATGCCCTTGACCTGGAATCAAACCCGATATCCTGGCACTGCAAAGGCTGGTGCTCGACACACTTAGGCACAACATCCAGGGGGTTCTTTTCACTTTTTGCTTTTGCAGAAGGAGAATTTGTCAGTGTGAAGCATAGAAATAATACGAAGGTCAGGATTTCAGCCTGTTTCCAGAAAATGTGCCTTCACATATATTCATAACCAATTATTTCAGTTAAAACATTATTCTTCAGCTGTATTTTAGATAAATGTAAGCTCCCTTGCCTGCCTCATCATTACTGACATATTTTTAGCACAGGTCTATGTATAAAAGCATAGGTTTTCCAACTATTTAAGGCTTTACTAGGGTCATGTCATACTGACTTAAAATTATTCGTTAAGATGTGAAAGTATTGTTATCTGGTCACTGACTTTCCATGAAGCTCAGGTGGAGCACCACCAACATGAGGGCCCCTCTGACTTATGGTCGAAGGAGTCACTGGGATGACTATTACAGCCGCAGAGGAGACGGATATGATGGAGGGGGAATAACAATTACTACAACAGCCGATGGGACACCCCTCTAAGAGGACCTGAGCGTGGTGCTGGCAGTGATCATAGGATTCACCATCTACGCAGGAGAGAGTGAATCATACAGTGCAGTAACTAAACTATTGGGCTCCTCTGGAGGAGACATAGGGGAAGCCCTTGTGACAAAGGAAGTAGACACTGAAATAAAAAATAATGCTAAGGTATGGTTGCCATTTCATTTGTAAAAATATTGTCTTCTGTTATTTAAGACTGACTAAAAGTAAATGGTGGGATTACGGAAGAAGCAAGAATTATCAACCCTTTATGAAAGTTTTGGATAGAATGCAAAATTTGAATTATTAAAAGCTTTTTCATAAGTGTTAATTTAATTACAATATACTTAAATGTTTAATTGGAACACTTGTAGTGTTAAAATTTTCAGAAAAAGTTTCCCGCAAAAATGATTTTGTCTGTTTTTACTACAAACATACAAAGCAATGTGTTTGGATGGTGAATTATATTTATGGCCCTAAATTTCCCAGGGTGTCTAGGACCATACATACATAAAGTCTTTGAAGTGAACTGCATACAAAATGAAGCAGTGTGTTACTTCTTCAGGGCATGCTGCCCTATTTTCCAGTTAGGGAGGGTAAACAAATGAGGTATTCTCCTTGGAAAACGTAAATGGATAAAAGGATTGAAGAACCTCTGACAAGGCCGCAAAACAAGGATTCCTCCAGCTCTGTGGCCCACACTTTGCCCCCTAAGATACTGATAAGGAGCAGGCCGATCCCACTGGCCCCAGGAGGAAGAGGAGACCTTAGGGAAATAGGAGATGGTGGTGAGCAGCAACAGGGCAATGTGGCGTGGCAGCACAGCAGCCTAGGCCTTGGCATGAGGAGGATTTGCAGACACCTGTGGAAAGGAGTATAGGAAGAACATGTCATGGCAGCCCCTGTTGAGGGGCAGGTGGCAAGGCCTGAAGGTGCTGTGGGCGGCCTAGAGGGAGAGTTCAGAGGAGGGGCTGAGGTAATCTGCTTTGACTCTGAGTGACAGTGGACATGCACACTCCCTCCTCCTGCCTAAGCCCCCCTGCCTGAGCTGGAATTGCACTGCCCTTGTTGTACTGGTAGTTCCTGTCTCAGGCACACAACCTGCGGCCCTGGTGTCACAGGCTGTTTCCCTCCCAGCATCCAGGTGTCCCTGTGAGAGAAAAGCAATGGCCCAGGAACCTGGCAGCACACCGGAGGAGACCCAGGCGGCCCCTCCTCACCCGTCCTGTCCGCTCACTGGGGGCCATCGTCCACTCATAGTTCTTCAGGGGGTTGAGCCACAGGTCCTTGCTGATGATCTGGTAGGGCAAACAGACCTGGGTTAGGAGAGCACAGGGACCCGAATAGAATCCCAAGCAGCAGGCGGACACAGGAAGCTGTATGCTGGCATGGGCAACGACATCCCACCTCAGCAATCCTGCCAGATGCCGCCACACTATGGTCAGAGAACCAGTAGAAGAAGCTGGGGCTCCTGTCCTGGTGCCTGTTGATGGAGGCTTCTCATTCACAATGCTGGGACCACTGAATGGGAGGGGCACAGGACCCTGTATCCTGCAAGGGAGGGGTCTGTGAAGCTGGGCACAGCACCTTCCAACCCTGCCCACCACCAGCTGCTATTTGTATTGGGCTTGGGAATGCCCTGGAGAGACCCAGCATGAAGCAATGCAGATTTCTGCCAGTGCTGGATCTTGGGTTGTTTTTAACATTTTTTTCTGATGCCAGCTGCTCCTTGTTTGATAGGTGTTAGAGAGACTGAAGCCTGAGCCAGGCCAGGCCATGCATATGGAAAAGCTGCTACAAACAGCTTGGCTGGTGCTGCTAATTAGATGGGGTGCGGACTCAGGAAACCACTAAGGTGGAGGAAAAAGTGTGGGCCATATATATTTATTATTAAAAGTTATGCAAATGCCCCCTAGATATTAGCAAAGTTTTACATGTCTCCCATATGATGAGAGATTACATGCATTGCCCTCTCTTCATTTTTGCATTGTCAGCTTTTATTCATTTTAAAGTGTGCCCAGGTAGTCAACAAGTGTGTACTAGCTTGGAAATAAAGTATTGAATCATTCGTTCAGAGTGATTTGTTATTTTACCTATAGTCTGTATTATTTTTATTACTTCTCCGGTTAAAATGCCAGAAGTAAAAATTCTCCATTTGAATTGCATTCTTTGCTTACAGCTTAAAATGATTTCATCTCTTCTATTATGAAATAGAATCATTACATAATCTATCGTATGTTTACATCACTCAGCTATTTTTACTTAAATGGGTCTATGAATATAACATTTTAAAACGTAGCATTTTCATTATCATAAGTGCTTAAATTCGCTGATGTCCCAAAGTCAAATTGGCTGTGTAAACATAACTGATGGGATAGTAACTGATGCACATAAACAACTTCAGTAAGAAAATTTGGTATTATATTTGTAAACAAATCCCAATAAAATTTCTGCCACACAGGGGCCCTGATACAAAGTGACAGCCATAAGAGCCAATCACATATTCTGAGTCTAAAATATTCCCTCGAGATCTATGCACCTCTGCCACATTCCCAACATTCAAGATTTAGCTAATACCCCTTGGTTCCCTTGATTTTTTATGAATAAAAGGGTTTTCAAATGCCCCCACTGATTCCGCCTAATGTACCACCCTTATTTTCCTTCTCAACATTCTTGTGCATAATAGTACTTACTTTCTTTTCCTTGATTATCTGTTATCTTTACAACAAAACTCATTGCTGAATAAAATATGGCGTTTGTCGTAGTTAGAACCATTAGCACTCAGAAGGCACACGTGCAAATATCTGTTGAAAGAAGAAATTGAGGAATAACGTCTACAGAAACTACATTTTGTTGTGCTTAGAAAGTAGCAAAAAGGGAATGACCATCAATTATTCTTCACAAGTCAAATAAATGGATCTTTGAACTCAACAAAAATTATGAGGCAAATCTAATTATTAGCTACTACAAAACCCTAAATATGATGGTAGAGTATAAAGGTCAATATGTAAAGAGCGCCTTCAACATACCAGAAACCAAAAGGACATTGAGCAAATTAAAAGGACAATGAGGAATCACCTCACTCCTGTCAGAATGGGTACCATCGACAAATGACAAGTGCTGGCAAGGTTGTGGAGGAAAGGGAACCCTAGCACACTGATGATGGGAAAGCAGACTGGTGCAGCCATAATGACAAACAAAATGGCATGTCCATAAAAAAATTGAAAACAGAACTCCCATATGACCCTGCCATCTCACTTCTAGGAATATGTTTTAGGAAACCTAAAAGACACATCAGAAAGAATATATGTTCAACTATATTCATAGCAGCACAATTTACAATTGCTAAGATTTGGAAAGCACCTAAGTGCCTATCAACAGGTGAGTGGATAAGACAAACAAACTGCTGTACATTGACACAATGGAATACTACTCAGCAGAAAAAAAGGAAGAACTCTTTCATTTGCTAAGCATGGGTGGACCTATAGAGCATTATGCTCAGGGAATACGCCAGCCAGAACTACACAAGTATCGTGTGATCTCACTCTTATTTGGAATCTCATGAACAAAACACATTGATTTAAAAATCATGGAGGCGGAGACGTGGAAGCATGGACAGGCTGTGGAAACTCACAGGGAAGGCAGGGGAGGGTGAGTGGGTGATGGCTGAGACATAACCAACCAAGGACCTTGTGTGAATGTATGCACAACCCACAGAAGCAGGCAATGGGGGCGGTCAGGGCCTGGGGAAGGGAGCTGGAGTGGCCTGGAAGGGTCGCTGGGGGGAAGGAAACAGACATATGTAATACTTTCAGCACCAAAGATTTTTTAAAAATAACTGCCATGAAAAAAAATGGAAAGAAAAAGGACATGTTATACATTTTCAGGGGACAGGGGCTGTGTACACATCAGGAGGACAGAGGCCTGATGTTAGCTCCTGATCCATAGGTTCTCAATACCTTTGACTTGGGTAGTCACTGACATTACAATTTTCTCAGACACCTACCCTTGTCAGCACAGAAGACAGGTGACATTTTCAAGTTGCCATCACTGCTAAACCAGAAGCCATGGAAGTGGACCCAGATGTTAGCAACCCTGATCGTCATGGTTCACTGGCTTGTGGATAGCTGACATGAGCTAACCTCTAGGCCAAGCTCCATGAGATTCTCATTACCCAGAGACCTGTGGGGAGTAGATGGTTCCATGCTCTGTCAGAGGTCTTCTCAGGGCATCGAAGGTGGCTTCCATCCCCTCTAAGTTCCAAGGTGTTCCTACCAAGGTGGGGAAACCATTAAGGAGAGAGTGCTGTCAAAACCTCTCAAAATGGACTGGGGTCTGTGCGAAGGTGTATCCTTGCTTTCAAAGAAGAAAGGCTTTACCATGGGCCACACATCTTTTCCCAACATAAGCCTTTCTGGAGGACTTTAAAGGATCATGAATTGGATCAGAGGGGCCTGGGACCTGGTCATGAGCTGGGGAGGGAGGACAGGAGTTGGAGCAGAGCATGGTGCTCGGTATTCACTATCTAAGGCCACAAGGGGTCAGCAAGGGCCTGTCGTTGGGAAAGGTACTTTCGTTGTTTTCCTTTGCTGTGTAGAGTCTCATTAGCTGCTTGCTGAGCCATTCCTAAGTGGGACACAAAGAATGTTGAGTGTTTATGTCAATGTTTATTGTGTCAGGATAATTCCTTTTCTGGAAGTGCAAGTAAGCATCTCCCAACAGAGCGGGATCAAGAAGGGGTTGAGGGAGAATTACCAATCTCCAGCTCTGCCCGAGGTCCCTGAGCAGGGCAGGATTTGGATCGCACTAACCTCAGCCATCCTGTGATGTTCTTGTTACCTTTGTCCCACACAGCAATGGGGGATGTCCTAGGATACCTCTGCCTTCAGCACTGTAACTCCTGCAATAGGAAAGTAAGGACACCCAAAGCGGGCTTGATTCCCTTGGCTCTGTCATTGGGCTCCGTCTGTCCTGACTCGGATGGGGCAAAGGCAGGTTTACAGCTGTGAGTATGGGAAACACAGAGTTTATGCCTGTATTATTGTTTATTAATCATGGTATTCTTTTCCACATGAACAACTGTTAAGCTACTTTTGCTCCACCCTGGATATATAAAATAGGTTCTCACATGGTTATTGATTACTGAGGCAGGAAAGTCCCAGGAGCTGCCCACTAAGCTACAGAGACAGGAAAGCTGGTGTTGCCACTCAATTTCACTACAAAGGCCTGAGATCCAGGGGAGATGATTATGTAAATTTCAGTCTGAGGGCAGGAGAAGGTGAGATGAGATGTCCCCATTCAATCCATGAGACACAGGGGGAGTCAGATCCTTCTTACCTGGCCTTTTGTTCTTCTCAGATCCTCAGTGGGTTGTTTGAGTTCAATCTCACGGGAGGGCAATGTGCCTGGTAAACTGAGTCAGCCAGTGACATGTTGGTCACAGCCAGGAACACCCTCACAGATACACCCAGAAATAATATGTAATCCCAGAACCCCGTAGCCCACTCAAGATAACCATGAAATTAATCTTCACCATGAACACCTATCCTAATTGCCCTGAGAATGAGGACCTTGCTAAGATATACGCTTTCAGTGCTAAAACCGGGGAAATCCTGGAAAAATGGCTAGAGTCGGTCACAGTGCAGTTTTTTCAGTGCTTCTGCCAGGCTGATTGAGACGTCCAAATAGTTCTTGGCATTTTAGATACACAGCAGAAATACATAGTGCCAGGTAGAAACTCATCGACGTATCGCAGACCCCTTGAGGGTCCTTGTAAAGAGGGCTCACACACACCCGGTATCTCTTCCCTTGTGGGGAAAAAGGAGCCATTTTGGAAAGAGGCCAGGTGATAGGGAGACAGGCATTGTGAGAACTGCCTCCAGATTAGGAGTCCATTGCTCTAAAGGAGAGGACATTCTCCGTAAAACAGAGTTGCAACTCCAGACCTTTACTGCTCAGCCTCCTTGGATATGGTGTCACAATGAGGTATCCCAAAAGACTGAGAGCACCTAACTCTCCTCAGTCCCTCAGCAACACAGTCCCCTTTTCTCAGTTGCTCTTCTTTCAGCAACGGGCCCAGAGAGGGACCACCCACTGAGAAGGGCCATCCTGCCAAGAGAGCCTGGGCACACAGAACTGAAGTAGGCAACAGTAGAAGAAAATCCATCTCTGGCACTCTGCTCTGCGGTAGAGATGAAAACACTTAAAGTGGAGATGATCCTGAGAACTGTAAAATGGCCCCATGCATGCACGCCCTCTTCTCCCCATGACTGCAGTTGAAGAGTTGGAAAGAGTTGCATATTCTGGGACTCTGACACACAGGTAAAGAGGAGACTGTCACTGACCCAAAAAAATAAGCTAGAGAGACAGTTTGCGTGCCATGGTGAGAGAGGCTCCTGCAATGTTTCTCCAGCCCATTGTGAATGAAGGCTGTGGAAGCATCTTCAGAGCATGAAGGGAGCCTGTGAGCACAGGTCCAGTTTAATTCCCACTGTCCCATGAGCTGGCTCCACTGTGTAAAGAGTGTCACTCCTTGTATGTGAGCAACAGTAATGACCAACCTCGTCCTCCAACTGCAGCCCAGGCATGGTCAGCATGGCTGTGTTGCCAGACTTGGGGCCAGAGAAGTGCTCAGGGATTCCTGAGGGCCAGTGTGACCCCATAAATCAGGAGGTTAGGGGCCATGTCAGAGACATAAACGGTACCAGGACACATAAATGTAACACCCACTGCCATCACTGCTTCCAGCAAGCAGATGGTGACCTACTTTCCAGGTGTGCCAACCTGAGGGCAGACAAGGACACAGGACCCTGAAAGGACCAAGAACACAATCTGGTGAGCCAACCTGAGAGAATGGGGATAGTTTGAGTGTTTCTTCTTACTCAGGACACACTGAGACCTGGCGACTGGATCAAACCTTGGTTGCCCCTGTCTTTCCTCCTGGGGCATCAACATGTTTCTTGACTGAGGAATTGAGGACTTCCCTCATGTGACATAGGTAGGAAAGTGAGGACAGTGACTGAGGTGGTCTAGGAAAACATCCAATCGCTTGCTTACTCAAGTACCATGGACAAATCTGGACACTTTCATTCTTTCTCAGCCATTTCCTTGACACACTCAGTTGCAATGAGTCCTCATGCCCCCCTTGTCCCAATCTGCACAGTGTCTGAGGCTCAGGGCCCATTATTGCCACTTCCAGAAGTAGAAATATTGGGAAGTTGAAATGTTGGGATGCAGCAGACACAGGGACTACCCCTCTATGGCAGACACAGACTCAAGAGAATCTCCTGGTAAACAACAGAGAGGACTTCATACAGGTCAGGGGTAAAGCACAGCAAACTTCCTCCCGATATGAGGACAGTGGTGCCCCCTGATGGCCTAAGATGATTCAACCTGAGAAGGCAGCTGAGAGGGAGGTGGCAGACACTGCTCTGTCTGCTTCTCTTACTCTTTCAAGTCCAATCCAGCTCAGTACCTGGCCCCTTGATAACTCCTACATGCATCTGAGCCCAGTTACCTTTGTATCCCAGTTTTTTTCACATGGGCTGTCACCTGCCACAGGAGGTGGACTAGACCCTGCCCTTAGGACCATTTTGCTTGTTTCTAGGTAGTTTTGGCAGAGGGTTAGTGCTCCTGAGGGAGTTCTTTGCGTCGCTTGAGGAGACATTAGACGTTGAGTAAAATCAATTGCAGGAGGGCAAGTGGGTGAAAAGAAAATGGGATCAAGGGAAGACAGAATGACTTCCCACAACGTTGAAGGTCACAATACCCATGATGGAGAGAGCTCAGTAGGATTGATTGCCACTGAGAGGAAAACAGGAGGTGGGATCCTGAGTTTGAGATTCTGGGAGGTGACTTGGCAAGAAACCTAACCCCAGGTCCTCTCCTAAGAGTGTGGCAGGATCTCAAATGGGGCACACCATGTTCTTCACTGTACCCCCTTCATGATCCACTGGGAATCCTCACCTCTGAGCCATGAGACTTCTGGTGGCAAAATCTGCCTCATGCACAGAGAGATGGTTGGCGTGGAGTATTCTTCTGGAAAGAGTTGGATTTGGAGAACAGACAAGTCAGAACCGAGTGGTCCTTGCCAGATTGACATGGCACTGTACTCAGGTAATGACTGGAAGTCCTATGGATCAAGATGCTCCCACAAAGCTAGGGCACAAAGTTTGTATTATTGTTCATACCACAGCACAGACATTCTGAAGAGCAAAGGGTGGTGACACCTTGGCTAAGGGAGGTCAGACATCTGTGATGGAGTAGAGCCATGTAAATTGGATATGTTAGGCAGTGACAATATTCTATGTGATACCATGCATTCAGTGTCAGTGCCTAAACCTGTATGTGCTCCATTAAGTCAGTTTCCACAGTAATGTCTTTGGTGTGAGATAACACTGAAGTGGTACTAATCCCTGACCTGTTCTTAAATCCATCAGCTGGACCTATGGACCAAGTAGACTGAGTCCTCATCTCCTGGGAAAAGTGTTGGAAGCCCTAGGCACATTCCAGTTATCCTCATCCTTCCTGCAGGAAGCAGACCTCTGACCTTCATGGAGTTCCACCTTGTCCTCATTCATTGCTCCTTATTCTGTCAGGACCACAGGGACCCAGAGCCAGTGCTTCAGGATTAACCACACTCATTTAACACCATCCTCTACCCGTGTGCCCACATGATAACATGTGACATATACATGCTAAGCATTGATGGCTGCCAGAGTTGGCAAAAGGACCACTTGCAAAAATAGATAATAACCAATAGAGCTAAAAAAATATTTTTAAACACACTAATATTTATTCCCAAACACATACTTTCAGGTCAAAGATATACAATAATATCCTTTCAGAATGCCAATTAGGAAGAAAGATTAAACATCTGGATATAGTACATGATAAAGAGAGAGGCACCTGTCACAGAGGTTCTGTGACACATGAAAGGTCATGCCCTGTGGTGCTGAGTCTCTGACTGAATCTTATGGGAGAACAGTGCTGGGTACATTGGCCATAGTGACACCGAAAACACTTCTAATCCCTTCCATCAAAAATGACCCTTCTTCCACATCCGATAAAAATTAAACAGGTGTCCAATCGTGTTACTTGAGAAATGCAGGGACCATGTCTACCATCTGAGACTCCAAATTCCCAGGGAACAGTGTGCTTCTTATTCCAGCAAGGTTTCATTAGAGAGACCCTGGTCACCCAACAGCTTGTCCTGGTTCTCCTGGTAATAGTCCCTCTTATGAAATAGTGACTACCTTTTCAAAAGGAAAAGGTGGTCCACCTTTGAGGAGAAACACTAGAAGGGCTGATGGGGGCTCCCACAGTCCTACACACATCGAAATAACATGCAACCTATGGGCCTTGCTGTTACAGTCAGGGGCCACAAACAATTTCAGATGCAAAGGAAGAGGGTCAGCAGAGCCATTACTCTCTGGTTCGTACTGGTGTCCAGCAAAGGGACATTGCTCCCCCCCCACACACACACATGCACACAAACACAAACACACACACCCTACATGCAGGCTCACCCCTCTGACCAGCTTTACACAGAGTGGGGCTGGGATTCAGGATCTTCTCCGAGTCTTCATTAGCAAGAGACCCTTTCCCACTGAGCTGTGACACAACTCGAGGGGGTCCACGTGAGTCACTGTTGCAGCTTGGACGATTAAAGCATGATGGTAAACAAAGCAGTACTTGGGAAAATGTCACCAAGTGACTTAAATGGAGAAAATTATAGCAAAGACTTAACTTCCAGGTAGGGTGATCATCCATGTCATTTCTAAGAGCTGACATCTGCAGGGCTGGAAGTCAGAGAGGACTTACAGCCTTTAGATCATGAGGTCACACACCAGGGCTTGTGGCAAATGGGCCCAGCTTCCTTTAACACTCCTGGACGTCGTGGCCTGATAGTTACGTGTACTTGTACTGTTTGATGCACTTTAACTGGGATTATCACTGAAAAAGTGTGGCAGCATCACGGAAATCTTCGGGGACCCCTGAGGAATGGGGCCACCTCCCACAGATTCTGCAAGAACCAAGCAGCCATGGGCTGCTTCTATAAGCATCCTTTAGGTACCTGAGAACAGAGGTGATTCTGAGAGGTCACAGAACCTTTCAGACAAACCCCAGCCTCAAACCTTCCTTGGTTCTGGGTAGTATTGGGAGCATAGAAAGAGAGAAAATCAAATAGGAAGGAGTGGAGAAAGGAAGAGAAGGAAATAAAATTTTTCCTTTATTCTTATTCCCACTTCATTTGTGGATAACTGAATCCAGGTGGTCTGCACAGGTATGAGAGGCTAAGGGATTTAAAGTGAGGATTTCCCAGAGGATTGTGGGAAATCTACCCAATAAGCACATGAGGGGCCTCCTTGTGGCTTTTACAATGAAAGGTTTGAATGAGTGGTTGTCTGGATGCACAAAACACAAGTAAAGACAACAAGCCAGTAACAGAGAGTTTCCTTTGGGAGTGTGTGTGAGAGAGGACACTATCTGAAGAAAACAAGCTGTGCTCTCAATGCTTTGGGAGGGCAGGGAGGATAGAGAGAGGATGAATTTTCCTCAGGGCCATGTTGCATGAGTCCATGCTCAGAGTGGGGAAGCATCTTCAGAGCAAGGAGGGAGCTTGTGACAACAGGGCAGGTGTTGATCTCACTCTCCCACAAACTTGCACCACTTGGATAGTGCCACGGCTCATGTGATGAACAACAGTATTAATCAGCCCCATCCTGCAATGGCAGCCCAGGCCTGGGCAGCGTAGCTGTTTTTCCACATTTTTAGCAAGAGAATAAATAAGGGATCACTTATGGCCATTTTTGGATTTTATAAACCACCAGTATAGGGCCATGCCTGGTCATTCTTTTTACCAGGAGACATGATCATAACAACTAAAATCATCACTGCATCTGGCACAGGTGGAGGAGACTGACTGTCCCAGAGCCCTGGACACTGAGTGAGGCTGAGTCAGGGCAGACTGGGCCCAGGACCCTGAATACAGCAAAAGCACTCACTGGTGGGTGCAGTGCTGGGGACCTGGTGAGCCTGAAGAGGAGGCAAAGAATCAGGCCAAGGTGAACCCACGGTCCCTTCCATGGAGGCCTCACCTGGGCCCTGAGTGAGGAGGGTGAGCAGTAGCAGAGGCCAGGTCATGGTGGAGCTACACCAACAATGCTGCCTTCTGACACCCCAAGCCTGAGCCTGGCTCCCCACACTTCTCTTATCTTCTCCCCTGCCTCAGAGGAGGGAGGGGCCTCCATGCAAATCTGCTTCCTTCACCTGCCTCACCACATTCCAATCCAAACTGACATGGAGTCTACATACACCTGCAACCCTGGAAAGAAGAGCTTTACCAAGAATGAAGCTCTTGCCCTGGCTGGGTGACTTAGTGGGTCACAGTATCATCCTGGTATGGCAAGGTTGCCTGTTTATTCCCGTCCAGTGCACATATAGGAATTCACCAATGAGTGCTTATGCAATAAGAACAAAAACTCCATGTTTCTCTCTCTCCTCTCCTTTCTCCCTAAATTCAATTAGTAAATGCTTTTAAAACAGTCAAACTCTTTAATATACTCTAAGTAAGGTCAGACTGAGCCCATAAATCACGCAGAAATGGAGCCATCCAGGGGATACCTACCTTTTCTCCTGGGGGACTCCTGGTGTCTCCTGGATGAACTATCCCAGGACTTCCCCTTTGTGTGGTGTGGGCAAAGGTAAAGACAGCTTGACTGAGGAAGGTTCAGGCACTCCATTTACTGGGTGTCAATGGCAGAGCTGGGGACTGCATATTGCCCTCCACCCCTTATTCCCCTTGGTGAGGGTGGCTCCTCTGCATGGTTCCATCCTCTGTCTTTGCAGTGGTTTTATTCGGAAGCTGAGCCCTTGCATGTATTGGCTCTTTTAAGAGATGATGTATCAGACACAACAGTTTGGGGACCTCATGTGCTCTCAGGGAAGCAGCACTTCAAACTTCATCCCAGGACAGCATAAATCCCAGCAAGTACCTTCCCCACATCCAGGCTCTTGTGCCCCTAGTGTCCTAATACTATACATCCCCCTGGAGGCCCAAGACTGTGAATTCCTCAGGGAAGTCAGCTGAGGGGAAAGGGGTGATTCCCAGATTACTTCCTTCCCATCTTCTGTCCCTTCCAGCTCAGTACCAGATCCCCTGGCCCCTTCAATTTCCCGGTGAGCCCATTGCCCTTTGCCTGTCAACTTCCCCGGACTGGAATGTGTCACCTCCCAAACCAGGTGGCCCAGATGCTACTCTCAGGCCTGATTCGCATGTTCTACCATGTACTGGGTACAGGGGTGCTGCTTGTGAGGCAGCTCTTGGCTCAAGGCTGAGGACACATTACCTAAAACCACTGAATAGGAAGTTTGGATGAGGATCATGGTGCCAGGTGAGACAGACTGACTTCTCAAATTGTGAGGAGAAAAGATATTGCACAAAGAAGCAAAGGCTCTGTGGGATTGAGAAGTCCCAGGAGCTTAGAATAGCAGAAGTCACGGTGAGAGATGGGCTGGTTCCTTGTGGAGATTCCAGGGAGAGTCTGTTTCCTGGCTCCTCTAGTTGCTAGGTCACCAGCATTCCATGGCTGTAGCTACATGACTCCAGTCTCTGCTCTGTGGTCCCATCTCCTGCTCATCTTCTGTCCCCAACTCTGCATGCACACATTCGTAATCCACTGTATTAGTCAGGGTTCTTCAGAGCAGCAGGAGGATATGAGGACTTGGCTGGTGTGATTACAAAGACTGAGAAACCCCAAGATCATTAAGCTGGGGGGCCCAGGAAAGATGTTGGTCTAATTTTGCCTGAGACTGAGGACCTGAGAATCAGAGGAGCTGATGATTTAAGATACATTGTGAGGACAGAGGCCTGTGAGATGGGATGTGATGCCCCAGCCCTATGGAGATCCATGAGTATAGGGGTGAGTTCCTCCTTTTGTTCTAGTCAGGTTCTCAGTGCAGTGATGCTGTGCACATAGGGAGGGTGATATCCTTTTAGGGTCCACCACTTCAAATGCTAATCTTATCTTGAAACTAGCTCAGAGACACACCCAGAAATCATGTTTAGGTTGGGCTGCTGTCCTGTCCTGTGGGCTGTGAAACCAAGGCATACAATTAACAATCCAAGTCCCCATCTCAAAGCCTTCATCCCATCTGCAAACTCCCTTTTGCCTTATTAGGTAACATTCCCAGATCCCAGGGATTAACACCAGGATATCTTTGTGGCCTCATTACCTAGGCTCTGGAACCAGCCTTCCAGTCCTGCACAGTGACACACACACACACACACACACACACACACACACACACACACACACACAATGGCTCTGAAAGGCTATTCTCAGGATGTTTTGCACAGTAGCACATGGAGGTGTTCCAGACACAGGAGCTACCCCAAACCAACTTTTAAACAGCGTTTAAATTGACCTGGCTGTCCTTTTCTTGAAATACTTTTAATATTAATGGAAACCTGAGAGTCTGATCCCACTGCTTAGTACTGCACACAAAGCAAGGGAGAGATTTAGAAATATCCATCAGTATAGCCATGCTCACAGTCTAGCTTCTGCAGCCCTCACTAGTGTGTCCCATTGAAATATGCCTTACCATAAACCAAAGCGGACATTTTCCTTCTACAATCAAAGACATTTTAAGACGTCACTTATGAATTCCCACACTGGTTCCCATGTGGTTCTTTGTTTAAGGA
Organism: Myotis nattereri; assembly: GCF_964212035.1. Taxonomy (NCBI): domain Eukaryota; kingdom Metazoa; phylum Chordata; class Mammalia; order Chiroptera; family Vespertilionidae; genus Myotis; species Myotis nattereri. Next base: position 13,688,999 of record NC_138094.1, on the reverse strand, counting down.
ATTCCTTCCCTCCCATCACGGGTAGGAAGAGGCTTTCTGTATGGAGCCTGGGTGACATCCCTTGGCACCTCTCAACTTTCTGCCCTTTCCTTCCTTGAAGTCTAAGGAGGCACCGGGCCCAGCCCCTACCTGGCATTACAGAATTGAAGGACAGGTGATCAGGATTTGACTCCACCTGAGAGAGGAGAGGCTCCCCCTGGTCCCTGTGAGGCTCTGCTCCAGGAGGGGCAAGGAGATTCCACAAGTGTGGACTGATGGCTACACTCTGAGTTTGGGAAAATATGGAAGAGTGAAGAGCTGGGTACATAAGAATCTGGAAGCACAGCTCAGGTTTGTTCAGAAGTTCTGCACTAGACTCAACATTCATGACACCGGTGGGTGAATGAATTTCTTAATGCTTTTGTCTAGGCATGTTAGGTGAATGCAGTTAGGAGGAAGTTGCTCACCAGACAAATCCCCACACTATCTTTTGATAGGTGGGGCAAAGGAGTCAATTTGGAAATATTTCATGAAGATGGAAAGGACACTGTGCCAAGCGTGGTACGAGGGCAGCGGGTAGGGCCTTGGGGAAGTCAGTTCTGTGCTGTGCACAGGATTTGTCCCTCCAACTCTCCCCCAGCTCAGTCCTCATGAAATATTGACTGATTGTTTTGTCAAAGGAGACAGAGAGCCTAAAGGAAGTTCTCATCTGTGGTGTCTCTTGTGGTACGCTTCTTTTTCAAGGGGCCACCAAACTGGAGTAGGTTCCTCGTGTCCATGATGAGAGGTGAGGAGTTCAGAGAGAACTCCAGCCATGGAGACATAAATGTCCCTGGACACAGGGAAGCAGGAATTCAGTGAGCAGGGATCCTGGGAGCTCAGGCAGGTTTGCTCTCATTTTCCCCAGTTGCTTGAGGCACTGTGGTAAGTGCCACAGATGTGATATAAAACAATGACATCAGCCCCCTTCCAGGCTGGAGCCTAGAGATGGTCACAGAGGCTGGAGTGCCGAACCGGTAGCTAGAGGAATGGTCTGAGATCCCTGAAGGCTACAAACTGACAGGATCCATCAGAAGTTGAGAGGCAGTGCCCTTGCCTTATTGGTGCTAGGCCACCTCATTATAACCCGCACTCCTCCCCACCCAGTGTCACTGGCTCTTCTGGAGCTTCTGCTTCAGAGACCTGAATGCTGAGGGAGGTTGAGTCATGAAGAGAGAGTTCATGAACTTGAAAATGAAGACAAAGGCACAGGCAGATTGCAAGTCCAGGACCATGGCTCCAGTTGAGCCTCAATAAAACAACTGGTCACCCAAGAAACAAACTATGCCTGTGCAGTGATCAAGGGTGGTGAGGAGCACAGGAGCCCAGCCATGCTAGAGGCTCTCAGAGTGCCTCCTGAGCCCAGAGCTGGACAGGGCAGCCTACCCCTGGGGTTATTGGTCTCAGCAGGCTGTCCTGTGTTGGGGGTGGAGGTGGCAAGGTGTTCATGCCTATTCATTCAGAGGCTGTCTCTGAGCCTGGACTGTCTTCACTGTCCCCCCTTACTTCAGACCCCTAAAGGTGGGACCTCAGAGAGTGTCCTGCCTCCTTGGGTCCTGGCCAAGAGGGTGTGCCTGTTATGTATGTTTAAGTATAAATCCGGGAGGGCTCCCCATGGAGACAGGGCCCCTGAGCAGAGTTACTCAAGGGACAAGAGATGAGACCACAGGACCCCATAAGTGTGAACCAAGGTTTGTTCCAAAGTTCCACAACTGTCTAAACCAGCCATGGGCAAACTACGGCCCGCGGGCTGAATCCGGCCAGTTTGAAATGAATAAAACTAAAAAAAAAAAAAGACTGTACCCTTTTATGTAATGATGTTTACTTTGAATTTATATTACTTCACATAAACACTCCATCCATGCTTTTGTTCAGGCCCTCCAGTCCAGTTTAAGAACCCACTGTGGCCCTCGAGTCAAAAGTTTGCCCACCCCTGGTCTAAACAAACATTCACAATACGTACGCATAAAGTACTCTCTCATCTATAGGTGCAATTGGAATCTCAATTAGGAGCAGTTAAGGATGCCCTGAGTCTCACCCCACACCCTATACCCCACACCCCACACCCACACCCCACTTGGAGGTTTGGCAGAGCCCAGAGACCTCTGCTCAGCACAAACCTTAGTGAGCCCTGGACTGAGATTGGGGACACTGGGGCACAAACAAAGTTTCCCTACTGTGTCCCTAATTGTGGCTGCAGCTGCCAAACAGGCAAACAGAGCTGCCACATCTACCCTTGCAGTGTCTCCCCTAGACCAGTGCTTGCAGCATCTCCCCTGGGACCACTTTCACCAACAGCAGCCCCTCCCCAACCCTGGAAACAAGGTATCCAGTCTTATAGTACCTGCTGTGCTGCACATAGCACAGGGCCAGGGCCTCCCTGTCCAGTATGGTAGCCAGCAGCCTCATGCGATGATTAAGCCCCTGAAATATATCCAGTGCACTTGAGGAGCTGAGTTTTTATTTTAATATAGCTATCAAGGTAACATATACTTTGGTTATTGTTTAGAACACCTTGGGTGTGTGAATGAATCTATTTTCTCAAATGTTAGGAAATGCAAATACAGACCCAGCATTCCTGATTTAAAAAGATACAATTTAGCACTCAATTCTTAGTGAGGTGGCCTGTGAGAGACATCAAACTAAGAAGACTTTGTGCAGAACATAAAGGTAAAATACCTCATTAATATTTTTGTGGCTGCTTGGTTCTTCTAGGCTGGGCAAATAGCCAAATTAACAGACAGAGATTAACAGGAGAACATCAGGGGTTAGTACATGTGCAAGAAGCTTTCACATAGAATTGATGTAGCCATAACATTACAAACACACTGAGGCAACATTGGGTATATGACATTTTAAAGTTTTTAAAGCAAGTTATTGATTTCAGAGAGGAAGGAGTGGGGACGAGAGGTAGCAACATCAACGATGAGAGATAATCATTGATCCTCTGCCCCCCACGGGCACCACCCAGCGGATGCAGCCTGAATTCATTTTCCTACCATGTGCCCTGACAGGAAAATGAATCCTGACTCCTGGCTCATAGGTCCATGCTCAACCACTGAGCCAGGCGAACTGGACTATATACTAAGTATTTTGAACAAAGGAGAAAGGGGGGAGATTATTTTTCAGAAGTGAGAATGGGCGATTTCCAGGTAGTTGAGGAAGAACAGAACACATCTGTCAGTAAAGTTAAGAAACCATGAGACACGGGTTATCTAGCCAACTGACACCAGTCTGAGCCCTCTTAGCCAATAGTTAAGAAATAAAGGAAACAAAGATTCTGCCACCCTAAAGCTGCCTTTGGGGATATTGATTTTCAGCTGTTTATTTAGAAGCCCAAAAGTCAGAGAGAACATTTGGGCAAACCCAACCCGCTCCTGCCCAAAAGATTCAGAGAGAGAGAGAAACCTTCTTCAGAACGTTGTTGCCTTTGCCTGATTGGAGTGAAACATGGTAAACAAGAGGGCTTCAGCAGATGTCTATTAGCTAGATTCCCCTCCTCCCCTGTGACACCATCAATCCCGAGTGTGGGAGAGGTTCCCAGACATTCTTGGTCCCAGGAGGCAGGGTTATAAATTCCTGTGGCTGCTGTGTCCAGTGCTGGAATTGGTGGCAGTTCAGCTCACCCAGCACACCTCCTGAGCCCACAGCTGGACAGGGCAGAGGCTGGGTCCAGGCTGGCTGGACCCAGGACCTGGAGAAGAGGAAGAAATGCAGAGGGGGATGACTCAGGTGAACCTGGAAGGGAGGGAGAGGCGGCAGTCCAGGTACCCACATGAACTGTCCTTGGGAAAGGTCACCTGTGTCCTGAGGAGAGAGAGGGGAGTAGAGCCCAGCCATGGGGGAGACCCCTCAGGGCTCTGCCCCCTGACACTCTGACACTTGAAAGGACACTCACCACTGACTCTCTCATCCCCTCCCCAACCAGGTTCAGGGGTGAGGAGGGAACTCCATGCAAATTGTTCCTGAGCTCTGAGGATTCTAAGTCCTTTTGTTCCAAGCTTGAGACTTAGCAACCAGGGGAGCAACCAGTGGACAACCTGTCCAAGTAGGACTGGACCAGGACTGGTGGGGCAGCCTACATCTCCTTCCTAAGAAGTTGCTTTGACGCTGGGCCAAGGCCATGGAGCTGTGAGAGCACCGCCTGTCAGTGAGCAGCTGGCCTTCAGCTGAGTGTTCCTCTCCACACACCCAACCTCTCCCCCAGCAGTTACTCACATGGGGAGGGCTCTATCCTCTTCAAGTCCAGTCTCTGGGAGGCCCGAATCTGGGAGAAGGGATGCCGCCCAGGGATGAAGGTTCCTGCCTTTCCCTCTGGGCTCCTGGATAGCTATGCCAAAAGAATTTTCAAAAGGTGTGGTTCACAGAAATCGGGACACACACTGTGGCGAATGCACTCTGGCCACCCTGAATTCTCTCCAAGACCTTTCACATTGGCTATTCTTGCAGTGAGCTGGGAGTCCAGAGGCCATTGCAGGTGCCTGTAAGGATATCAGGAGCCTGTTGTACAGTGGGTGTCATGGAAGCAAAAGTCAGCCCCAAATTCCTTCTTGGTTTGCCCTCCCTGCTTTGGACCCCTGTTTATTCTTCCTCGTCTTAGTGTCTTCACCTGAAAACAACAACTGACAGCATGAAAGTTCAAAATGTCCTGACAAGAGTCTGGCTACAACATCAAAAAGCTAAGTTTTCCTTAGTCAGTAAGGGCTGTATGTTTTATCCATGTCAAGCATGCTTAGTTTGAGATTGCAGCTTCTTTCCCCCTTAGGCTTACTGTACGTGATTGTAGAAAAAAGTATGTATCCCTTTCACCTCATCTCTATTTTTTCCTCTCACAGGACAGGCTAGCAGGGGTGGACAAACTTTTTGACTCGAGGGCCACAATGGGTTCTTAAACTGGACTGGAGGGCCGGAACGAAAGCATGGATGGAGTGTTTGTGTGAACTAATTCATGTTAACACTGCTGTTGGTGAAGGAGCGGAGGGGAGAGCAAGAGAACCCTCCACTCTTTGGGCTCCGCGGGGCGGATAGAACACCCGAACGGGCCGGATCCAGCCCCCGGGCTGCAGTGTGCCCACCGCTGGCTAGACTCAGCCTCTCTCAGCTGTGCAGTAGTGTGTGTGCGCACAGACACTCACACACACTCACACACACACACACACCCACACACACACACACACACACACACTGCAGCTCCTTCAAAAGCATCCAGCATCCCTCTCTTCCATCACTGAAGGGTTTTTAAGTCACAAGGGTGATCATTATCATGCAGTGCTGGTTGACTGACACATTTAATGTTTCTAAAATTAAAATAGCTCTTCATCACTAGTCCAGGAGAGGCAATTGTGATAGAGAACCTTGTAAAAAATACAGGAAGATATTTTACAATAACTAGCATTATCATTTTTAGTGGACATGTGGACTGCTTTAAGAGGTTCATAAATATGAATTGCTGATTTCCCAAGAGAGTGGCATCCAGGAACTTTAGTCCCTTTTCCTTATGCAGGCTTACTGTCGCCTAGGAACATGGCGAACATTATGAGGCAATGGGTGAAGCAATGGAATGAATGAATGTTATATTCACATTTAATTTTACAAGAATAGGGTTGCAATGTGTAATCACTCAGGTGGCGAGCATTTTACTTTTCATATAACAGACCTCGTCTTTTTAGTGCATCAAGCTCTGCAATGCTGACAAGCAACCAGATCATCATGAACATAAGGGTGGGCAAAATTCAAACAGATTCCCTTTGAATTTCACCTTCCAGGGATGCAACCATTGCCCTCTATGTCACTCTACCACCCTCCCCTGTGCCCCAGTGTCTCTTGCATTCTCAAATTGGCCAAGCACTTTACTCTCTCAGAAATTGTGCAGTCTGTCCTCATGCCCTCAACAGGATCCTTCCAAGGCCCTGGTGGCCCCTCCTTATACAACCCTCAGGCAGGAGTCTCCTGCCTCTGTAACTTTCCATACCAGCCCCTTTGTTCTCTTGACAGAATTAGTTACAAAGAGCCATTTGTAGATAATGGTCTTGTTGGGTTTTGCTGTGTGTGTGTGTGTGTTTGTGTTTTCTGTTTTCATTGTAAACTCTGTGAGGAGAGACTGTGTGTAGCTCTGAGCATGGCATTAGCAGCCACTCCAGGACAAATAGTTGCCAAATCCATCTAGGAGAGAGGGGGGAGGGCTATGCTGAATCTCCAGTTCCCAGGTGAGTTGTTTCTGTTTCTGTTTTTTATCTGCTCTGCTCTAGGTGACAATCCCAAATCCACTGGGGCTGAAAGCAGTCGCCTCATTTGTCCTCATTCCTCCATCTATGTAGCTGGAAACCTTAACCTCTGCTAGTTCATAGGCATGGGGAACGACTGGAGGAATGGCAGGGTAGGGACACACAGGAAGCCAGCCTCACCACCCTGCTGTTACGCTCCGCCCACACGACCTCCCCACAGCCTATGGTGAAGAGATGCAGGGTCACCTGCAGGACAGGGACACAGTGTCCGCTCCCCAATCTCCCTCTCAGATAAGGTCTTACAATTTGCAGAGTCTGAATATTCCCCATGTCTGAGTGAGAAAGAGAAAGGCAGCACAATGTGTCTGAGGCTGCCTGTCACTACTTGAGCCAAGTTAAGCAGAGACAGGGTTGAACCACACAATGAGTGTTTATCCAAGGATGCGGTCAGTATGGGGAGAGCAGTCGCTCACACTGGAAATTCGGCTCTCAGCCTCTTGGGGAGAAGATAGCTACCTGTAGCTGCCAGCTGCAAGTGTCGCTTGCAAAGGGGAGGGGAGGGCCTACTATCTGCCCTTCAGGAGCTCAAAGGCTGACCACAAGGTGGCTAATCTCCCAAGACTTTAGGAACAGCTCAGCCCCTTCCTGGGATGAGATTGGAATGGTCAGGCTTCCTGAGAAAGACCCCAGGAGGGTGTCAGGGTGCAGGCACAGCTGCCAAATCAAAGCCTGTCCTGTGCCTGGTCTCTTTGCAAAATGCAATTCTTTTCTGAGTAATGGGCCATGGAGGCAGCCTATGTTTTCAGTAGAGCCTGTTTCATCCTCCAGTGTCCTGGGGCCTCGTATTTATAGTTTGTAAGTAATGATTAAACAACTGCGGCTCTATTCTTATTAGAGAAGCCCTTCCCCACTATGAGAAGCTGATTTCCAAAGACCCCCAGGAGATGCCTCAGGCCAGCCTGGATGACAAGGCTCTGCCTCAGCTTTGCTCTTCCCCTCTCCCTCTCTCCTCACAAGCCTGACTTTTGTCTCCTAAAGAGACTATGGAAAAGCAGGCAGCAAAACCTCTCAGAGTGAGCATGCCAGGCCCCCTGTGTGCCCTGGAGGCGCCACCTGAGAGGAGAGCCCTGGGTTAAGGTTCAGCTAAGGGGCAGCTCTGCCAGTGCCTGAGCACCAGGCTGTGGCTGGTGCCTCCCCACCTCTCCTCAGCTTTGTTGGCCTGCTCCTCCTCAGGAGCCTCCTTCCCACTCCTTCTGCTTTCAGGCCCAGGTGTGACTTTGCCAAAGGGATTTGTTGGTGAGAGGAGAACCCCTTCCTGAGGGGGCAGGAAGGCAGGGAGGGTGCCATCACCTGAAGGCTTAGGGGAGGTGAGCAGAGCAAAGGCTGGATTCGGGGCTTGTCAAAGAGCTCTGGTGACCCAAACCCCAGGGGTCGACTGAGGAGGGCACCTGTGGAGAGAGACAATGTAATTGCATCTGGCCAGCTCTCCTCTGCCCCGGGGGTTACTAAAATGTCCCCATCCAGACAGTAGGGACAGTGGGCTAGCCCAGGACAGGGCGCTCTTTTCTAGACAGAGGGCTGCGGTGGGGTGGGAGTGGGGCGCCAAGCCTGGCCCAGGGAACAAGGTAGGTAAGTGGCAGCCACAACCACAGAGGGAAAGAGGTCCCCAGAAACACAGACCAGGGGTGGCGAGTGGGAGGTTAGCTGGGGGTCGCGGCCTCCTGTTTCTCCCTCCACTTCCACGGCCGCCCCCACCCTCATGCCTGGAAGCACAGGGTTCCCCTGACAGTCCCCGACCCTCTGCCACCCCTTGCAGCCTGGTGGGTGTGGCACAGGCCCCCCTGTCCCCACTTACTCTGGGCCTGTTAAAACACGTCCCCCCATTCTGTCCCCTGATCTTGGTTTGTTCCTGGTCGCCTGATCTTGATAAGATTTTGCCCCCAAAGGAACAAGGGCACAGTCCCAGGAAGCTTGCCAGGCGGCGCCCCCCACCTCTTACTTCCAGCCAGCCTCCCTGCTGTGCAGGAGTCCACCTGGTGAGGAGCACTGCCTGTGGAAAAGGTAAGCGCACACTCTGGGTTCTTGCTGTCTCCAGGGATGAACTTGCTGTCTCTGGGGGTGAACTTGCTCTAGTCACTGGTAACCCGCAGCCACTCCGCGCCGGCTTTTCCATCTGAAAATGAGTTCCCACCTTGTTGTAGTGAAGGCCTGAGGTCCAAACCTGGCTCACTGGCATTAGGCCTTCTGCTTGCTGTGCCAGAGTGGCAGCTCGCAGAGGAGACTTACACGGAACAATACATGGAATTCTGGCGTCGGCCTTTATTGGGTGACCTCAGCAGGCCGAGTTTGCAGTTGACCAAGGGGACCCCCACAGCCCCCGGCGCCAACTCCCCCGGGATCTGGGTCCTCAAGTCTGTGGGCTCTCAGGCCAGCCCAGCCTTGCTAAGCGCGTGGAGGTCAGAGAGGGGGCAGAAAAGTGGCTGCTGGACAGTGGGCAGTGTACGGGAGGGAGAGGTCACTTTCCGCAGAGCACCAGGGCCGTCACTCATCATTGTCCTCTGGTTCAGCTGGTGAGAAAGCGGTGGTCAGGCTGGGAGATAAGAGGTGACTTCCACTGAGAGCAGAAGAGCCCTCTCCTGGTGTGAGTGTGCGTGTTCCTGAGTGTGCATGAGTGTGAGTGTATGAATTCTCACCTGATGATATGTTCCTGGGTTCCTTTTCATTTCTATTGCTGATTAAGGTATTACATATGTGTTCTTATCCCCCACTACCCCCACACCTCCACCCCGACCCTGCAAGCATGCCCTCACGCTCACCCCCTGGTGTCTGCGTCCATTGGCTAGGCTTATAGGCATGCATACAAGTCCTTTGGTTGATCTCTCCCCCTTAGCCCCACCCTCCCCTACCTTCCCTCTGAGGGTGATGGTCTGATCCATGCTTCTCTGTCTCTGGATCTGTTTTTGTTCATTGGTTTATGTTGTTCATTATAATCCACAGATGAGTGAGGTCATGTGATATTTCTCTTTCTCGGACTGACTGACTAGCTTTGCTTAGCATAATGCTCCCCAGCACCATCCATGCTATTGTAAATCGTCACTGTCCCTTCCTTTTTTGTGGCAGCATACTATGCCAGTGTGTAGATGTACCACGGCTTTTTTACCCACTCATCTGCTGACCAGCACTTAGGCTGTTTCCAAACCTTAGCTATTGTAAATTGTGCTGCAGTGAACATAGAGGTATATGTATCCTTTCAGATTGGTAATTCTAGGTTCCTGAGATATATTCCTAGAAGTGGGATCACTGGGTCAAATGGGAGTTCCGTTTTTAGTTTTTTTGAGGAAACTCCATACTCTTCTCCATAGTGGCTGCACCAGTCTGCATTCACACCAGCAGTGAAGGAGGGTTCCTTTTTCTCCCCATCCTCACCAGCACTCGCCCTTTGTTGATTTGTTGGTGATAGCCATTCTGACAGCTGTGAAGTAGTACCTCCTTGTCCTTTTGATTTGCATCTCTTGGGTGATCAGTGACTCTGAGCATGTTTTAATGTGTCTCTTGGCCTTCCTTTTGTCCTCTCTGGAAAAGTATCTATTTAGGTCCGTTGCCCATTTTTGTGATTGGGTTGTTTATCTTCCTTTTGTTAAGTTGTATGAGTTCCCTGTAAATGTTGTAGATGAAACCCTTATCAGAGAGAACATTGGCAAATATGTTCTCCCATGCAGTGGGCTTTGTTGTTGTCTTGTTGATGGTTTCTTTTGCTATGAAGAAGCCTTTTATTTTGATGTCGTCCCATTTGTTTGCTTTAACTTTATTTTCCATTGCCCCAGGAGCTGCGTTGGTGAAGAGATTGCTTCAGCATATATCTGAGACTCTGCTGCCTATGGATTCCTCTATATATTTTTCTGGTTTCCAGCTTTCTGTTTAAGTCATTATCCATTTTGACCTTATTATTGTGCATGGTGTAAGTTGGTGGCCTAGTTTCATTTTCTGCATGTGTCTGACCAAATTTCCCAGCACCATTTATTGAAGAGACTGTCTTAACTCCATTGTATGTTTTGGCCTCCTTTGTCAAATATTAATTCAGCTTATTGGTTTGGATTGGTTTCTGGGTTCTCTGTTTTATTGCATTGGCCTATATGTCTATTCTTGTGCCAGTGTCAGGCAGTTTTGAGAACAGTGGCTTTGTAAAACAGCTTGATATCTGGTACTGAGATCCCTCCTACTTTGTTCTTCTTTCTCAGGATCGCTGCAGCTCTTTGGGGTTTGTTTGTTTTTTAAATATATTTTATTGATTTTTTACAGAGAGTAAAGGAGAGGGATAGAGAGTTAGAAACATCAATGAGAGAGAAACATAGATCAGCCTCCTCCTGCACACCCCCTACTTGATATGTGCCCCCAACCAAGGTACATGCCCTTGATCGGAATCGAACCAGGCACCTTTCAGTCCGGAGGCCGACGCTCTATCCACTGAGCCAAACCTGTTTGGGCTCAGGGTCTTTTTTTTCATTACAGATGGATTTTTGGAGAGTTCATTCTAGGTCTGTGAAATATGCTGTTGGTGTTTTAATGCGGATTGCATTGAACGTATAGATTGCTTTGGGTAGTATAGCCATTTTAATGAGGTTGTTTCTACCAATCCATGAACAAGGTATGTCCTTCCATCTGTTTATGTCTTCCTCTATCTCTTTTTTCAACATCTTCTAGTTTTCTGAGTGTAGGTCTTTTACGTCCTTAGCTAAACTTATTCCTAGGTGTCTTAATTTTTTTGGTGGGATGATACATAGGATTCTTTTTTCAATCTCCTTTTCTGTAAGTTCACTATTTATTGTGTAAAAATGCCATATATTTCTTGGCGTTAATTTTGTAGTCTGCTACATTGCCAAATTCATTTACTAAGTTTATTAAATTTTTGAAGGAGTGTTTGTGGTTTTCTATGTACAGTATCATGTCATCTGCAAATAATGACAATTTACTTCTTCTTTTCCAATTTGGGAACCATTTATTTCTTTTTCTTGTGTGATCGCACTGACTAGGACTTCCAGTACTGTGTTGAACAGGCGTGTTGAAAGTGGGCGTCCCTGTCTTGTTCCTGTCCTAGAGGGAAATGGTTTTTGTTTTGCACTTTGAGTATGTTGTTGGCTGTAGGTTTGTCATATAAGGCTTTTATTATGTGGAAGGATGATTCTGCTATTCCTACTTTGCTGAGTGTTTTTATCAGAAAAGGCTGTTGCACTTGGTCACATGCCTTTTCTGCACCAATTGATATGATTGTGTGGTTTTTCTCCCTCAAATAGTTTATGTGATGTTTCACGTTCATTGATTTGCAGATTTTGTACCATCCTTGCATCCCTGGAATAAATCCCACTTGGTCATGGTGTATGATCTTTCTAATGCAATGCTGAATACAGTTTGCTGAATTTAGTTGAGGATTGCAGCATTAATGTTCATCTGGAATATTGGCCTGTAAGTCACTTTCTTTGTAGTGTCTTTTTCTGGCTTTGCGATTATGGTAATGCTGGCTTCTTAAAAAGAGCTTGGAAGTATGCCGTCCTCTTGAAATATTTGAAATAGTGTGAGAAAGTTTGCTTTTACTTCTTCTTTGAATGTTTGGTAAAACTCCCCTGTGAAGCCATCTGGTCCAGAGCTTTTGTTTTTTGGAAGCTTTTTGGTTACTGTGTCAATTTTATCAGTATTTATCGGTCTGTTCAGGATTTTTGCTTCTTCCTGATTGAGTTTTGAAAGCTTGTCTTTTTGTAGGAATGTGTCCATTTTATTGAGCTTGTCCAGTTTGTTGTAGTAGAGGTGTTCATTGTAATTTTTTACAATACTCTGTATATCTGTGGGGTCGTTTGTTACTTCAGCTTTCTCATTTCTGTTTTTGTTCATTTGGGTGCTCTCTCTTAGTTTCTTTCTGAGCCTGACTAGAGGTTCATCAATGTTGTTTATTCTTTCCAAGAAACAGCTCTTGGTTTCATTGATCTTTTGTATTATTTTTTTTTCATCCCTACGTCATTTATATCTGTTCTGACCTTACCTTTATTATCTATTTCTTTTTGTGTACTGTGGGCTTTTTTCTCTAATGGAGAGGCACTGTGAAGCCCAGGACAAAACAGCTTTTATTTACTTGAATACACATTTGTCCTTTAGCAAAACAAACAGGCATATCAATGGTAAAGTTTGGTAAACAATAGAAGAATTTTCATGTTAGGAGGTTGCCGTCAGCCATTTTTCCCACAACAGGATAACAAAATGCTGATTTTCTGCCATGCTGAACATCAAAGTCCATTCGCCTTCTGTGGGACTTCTCCCATTGATATGTTAACTACTTTTGGTCTTTACCCCATCATTTCCCCCTTTCTGTTTTCTTAAGTAATTTAGAAAGGTGTATGCCATCTTCTGGGCTCAGATTCTTTTAAGACTTGTGATTCTGCTTCTTCAGACTGGAAGAAAACATAGAAGAACAAGAAAGAGAGACAACATTGGTTATTCTAAAAAGCAAATGTAAGGAGATTCAATGAAAAGGATTGAGTTCTTTCATGTCCTTTTAAATATCGTTTTCAGCTATTTAAGGAATTTGTCCATAGTAGGCTTCTTTTTGGGCTATCAGTTCTTTATGGGTCCCTTTCCAGTCACTGTTCCCTTGTGACATGACAGCAATGATGTTCGAGTTCTGGATGGTGGGCAAACGGTGAGAAATGACAATGCAGGTCTGACCTCTTTTGGCTTTGTCAAGAGCCACCGGCACCTAGGCACAGCTGATGACTGCTAGCGTGGCAAGGCGTGGTCACCATCCCCCATCTCTAGATGTTTCTCCTCTGTCTCCTCAGCATGTTGCTAGGGGTACTGCTATCTGTAGTTGGAGTAGTCTGGTCAGTTCCTCTCTCAGATTCATGTTGCAGGAATCCACACAGGCTTGGAGGAGTTTTCTGGAAATACACAAGCATATCCTTGACCAAAGATTAATAAAGGGACCCTTCCTTAAACCAGACTCGGTACCTTTCCATTTAACCAGACCATTTTTCTTTGGCTTATTCTGACACCAGTGTAATTCTATGGGTGTCTTGCCATCAGCATTACAAGGGTAAAATTTAAAGTAATTAAGGCTTGGTGTGGTCTACTTACAAGAGATGTCTTCACTATTCCGCCACTTTTGTTTTCCAAGTTGGGATTTTAGAGCCCTTGTAGCAGATGTAACATGCAAGGAGGGCATTTCTCATAATCTGTTTTGCCGGCTGTACAATATTTTGGCAGGCTGATGTAAAAGCTTGTGAAATTCTGTGACATGTTTAATAAAATAACTTACTGACAGGCATATTCATTTCCTTTTGTTAAAGGACCAGGACTTGTTCAAATAATATAGAAAGGCTTCGGTCACTGAGCCATTGAAATTGAGTAGTTGCAGTTCTGTTTACCAAGCCAGCAGCATAAGCAGATAAAGAGAGAATATGAAGAGGCTTTTGGAAATCCTGCAAGTCAGCCTTGGTCGTTTCTAATTCGATTCTTTGCACAGAAGTATGACTGGTCTGCATGACTTGGTCTGAATTCATTGCAGTATAAGCAGCTTTACCATGAGATGAACTATCAGTAAAAACAGTGACCTCTCCAGGAATAGGTTTCTGCCTATTCCAACTTTGTTCCCCTGAATATTCTTTTATTTTCATTTGCTCATTTAAATCAGTCTAAAACAAGGCTTATTTCCTATCTTCCTTTCTCATTGGGTGGGGACAGTGAATGACTCTAATTGGATTTTTGCTATCAGTCTTTGAGTATATTGACATAATTTTTTTTTTAGGAAAGCATAATGCAAATTGTTTTCTTTTTGAGGCCTGATACATTTATTTTTATATGCAGTTTTCTAGATATTTGAAGGGAATCTCCTTCCGTTTCTTCTTCCAGAGAAATTTCTAGGCCACAGTTATGGAGTTTCTTTTAAAAGCCTTTTTCTTTCTTTTAAATAGTGCTACAAACTTGGTTTCTTTTCGGAATTACCAATTGGAGAGAGATATGCTGGCCAATGCTGTAATGCATACAGATTAAGTAAAACTATCTTTTTACTTATCGTGTCTTATTAATGGTGAGATTTAATGCTTGAATGAGTTTTTTTTTAAGATATTTTTATTGATTTTTAACAGAGAGGAAGGGAGAGCGATAGAGAGTTAGAAACATCAATGAGAGAGAAACATCAATTAGCTGCCTCCTGCACAGTCCCCACTGGGTATGTCCCCGCAACCAAGATACGTGCCCTTGACAGACTTCTTTTTTTGTTCTGGTGAGACTTCTTCTCCAGATGTCCCACATTGGGCGCCAGAATGTTGCAACCTTTTGCTGCAATGATTCAAGATCTGGGAAAGGAGCTGCACACAAATGAACACATTAGACAACAACTATAAATTTAGAAGGCATTGGGGAGCCAGGTGGAGACTTTTTTCTCTTGGGGAGAGGCTCTCTGAAATGCAGCACCCATCAGCTTTCATTTATTTGGCTGTAGGTTTCTCATATATGCCCTTTAGCAAAGCAGACAGGCATATCAGTAGTAAGGTTTAATCATCAGGTTAGCAAGATTGCCTTCAGCCATTTTGCCAACAGCCGTGTAATATACTGCTGATTTTCAGCCCTCCTGAATATCAAAGTTCATGTCAAAGTTCATTAGCCCTCCATACATACACACACACACACACACACACACACACACACACACACACACGTATACATACACACACACATATACACACACACATACTACTGTTGGTCTTTGCCTCAAGCACTTTACTCTGAGGTTTGACAGTGTGATCAATGCTTCTTTGTGTCTGGATGTCTTGTTGTTCATCAGCTAATGTTGTTCATTATATTCCACAAATGAGTGAGATAATGTGATATTTATCGTCCTCTGACTGGCTTAATTTGCTTAGTGTAATGCTCTCCAAGTCCATCCATGCTGTTTCAAATTATAAGAGTTCATTCTTTGTTACAGCAGTAGAGTCTTCCATTGTATAGATGTTCCACAGTTTATTCATCCGTGCATCTGCTAATGGGCTTTTAGACTGTTTCCAAATCTTAGCTATTGTAAATTGGGCTGGTATGAACATACAGTTGCATATATTTTTTTCTGATTGGCCTTTCTCATTTCTTGGGATATATACCTAGAAGAGAGAACACTGGGTCAAAGGGGAGCTCCATTTTTAATTTTTTAAGAAAATTCTATATGATTCTGCATTCCCACCAGCAGTGCGCAAGGGTTGCTTTTTCTCTGCATCCTCACCAGCACTTGTGGTTTGTTGATTTTTTTCTGACAGCTATTCTGACAGTTGTGGATGGTACCTCATTGACATTTTGATTTGCATCTCTTGGACTGTTCGTGCCTTTGAGCATTTTTCGTATGTCTCTTGGCCTTTTATAGGTCTCCTTTTAAAAAGTGTTAATTTAGGTCCTTTGCCCATGTTTTGATTGGATTGTTCATCTTCCTATTGTTAATTTTTTGAGTTCCCTGAAAACTTTGGAGATTCAACACTTATCCGAGATACCATTGACAAATATGTTCTCCCTATGCAGTGGGCTTTCTGGTTGTTTTCTTCAGGTTTTTGTTTGGTGTGCAGGTTTTATTTTGACGTAGTCCACTTGTTTATTTTCCCCTCTGTGTGCATTGCCTTTGGAGCTGTATCAATAAAGATACTGCGAAGACATATCTGATATATTGCTACATAGGCAATCTTATAAGTTTTTTTTATTTTTTATAGATTCTCATCTGATGTTTAAGTAGATCCATTCTGAGTTTATTTTTGTGAATGGTGTAAGTTGGAGGTCTAGTTTCATTATTTTGCATGTATCTTTCTAATTTTCCTAACATTTATTGAAGAGACTGTCTTGACTCCATTGTATGCTCTTGCCTCCTTTGTAAATTAATAATAGAGCGTAATGACTTGGGTCCACTTCTGGGTTCTCTGTTCTGTTTCAGTGGAGTATATGTCTTTTCTAGTGCCAGTAGCAGGCAGTTTTGAGAATGGTGGCTTTATAATATAGCTTAATATCTGGTATTGTGAGCCCACCAACTTTTTTCTTCTTCCTCAGACTATTTTTACTCCATTTGAATTTTTTCAAGGATTTTTTTGTGTCTGTGAAATATTCTGTTGGTATATTAATGGAGATTACAATAAATCTATAGATTGCTTTGGGTAGTATGGACATGTTAATGAAGTTAAGGCTACCAACCCATCAACATGGTATATGAATCCATTGGCTGATATCTTTATCTCCATTTCAATGTCCTGTAGTTTTCCAAGTGCAGTTCTTTTAGTTTCTTTATGAATCAATAAAAATGTACAGTTTTTAATTATAAACCTTGTTTTCTATCAAAATTACTTCTTGCGTGAATTGTGGGACACCCTTTACTTAGGCGACTCCTGTGAAAGGGCCATTTGACCCACAAAGGGGTC
The DNA here is from genome assembly GCF_964212035.1 of Myotis nattereri. Classification (NCBI taxonomy): domain Eukaryota; kingdom Metazoa; phylum Chordata; class Mammalia; order Chiroptera; family Vespertilionidae; genus Myotis; species Myotis nattereri. The sequence continues at coordinate 13,672,330 of NC_138094.1, read as the reverse complement.
GCAACCCACAGGTTGAGAACCGCTATTCTAAAATGTCAATTAAATCTAATGGATCCAGTGTGTCCTTTAGAGGCTCTGCATCCTTGTTATTTTTTCATATGGAAGATCTATCCAGTGATGTCAGAGGGGTGATAAAAGTCCCTTACTGTGACTATCCTTTTGTCACACTCTCTGTTAAAGTCTTCTAGAATTTTTGTTTGTTTTGTTTTTTGTTTGTTTGTTTGTTTGAGTTATATATATATTGAGGTGCTCCTATGTTGGCTGAATATATGATTAACTAGGGTTATATCGTCTTGTTGGTTGGTCCCTTCAGCATCATGCAGTGACCTTTATGTCTCTTGTGATGGCCTTTATTTTAAAGTTTATTTTTTCTGGTATGTGTATTGTTACTTTGGCCTTTTTTTTCTTTTCCATTTGCATGGAAATTTTTCCCATTCCTTCACTCTCATCCTGTGTGTGTCTTTTGTTTTGAGATGGTGCTCCTGTAGACAGCATGTACTTGCATCATGTTTCTGTATCCATTTTGCTCCACTACACCTTTAGATTGGAGCATTGACCTATTTACATTTAGGGTTATTATTCATAGGTATTTATTTATTTCTTTCCATTTCGTTTCTGTGTGGCTAAGTTTCTGTCTCTGTTTCTCCTTCTCATTACAGCAATCTCTGTAGCATTTCTTGTAAAGCTGGCTTGGAGAGGATGTACTCCTTCAGCCTTTTTCTGTCTAGGAAGCTCTGTATTTGACCGTCTATTTTGAATGAAAGAATTGCCAGATATAGTAATCTTGGTCTCAGATCCTTGCTTTCCATTAATTTGAGTACTTCATGCCATCTTCTTCTGGCCTGTAGAGTTTCTGATGAGAGATCAGGAGTCAGCCTTCTGGGAACTCCTTCATAGCTAACAGTTTTCTTTTATCTTACTGCCTTGAAGATTCTCTCTTTGTCTTTAATTTTTGGCATTTTAATTATGATGTGTCTGGGCACAGGTTTGTTTGGGTACTTCTTCTCTGGGGTTCTCTTTGGCTCTTGATCTTGTGTGGGATTTTCCTTTACCAGGTTAGGTAAGTGTTCTGCCATTGTTTCTTCAAAGACCTTCTCTATGCCTTTCTCCCCTCCTGCCTCTTTTGGCACACTGGCTATTCTAATACTGTTATGTAAGTGGCCCTCCTGTTTGTTTGTTTGTTTGTTTTAAATCTTAATTTTTCTGTCTTTTTTTTATTGGGTGATATTTTTAACTCTGTTCTAAATCAGTGATTGGATCCTCAGCTTTCCCTAATATCTGCCTATTCCTTCTAATGTGTTCTTTATTTGTATTATGTCATTTTATATCTTTTTTTTATTGGGTGATATTTTTAACTCTGTTCTAAATCAGTGATTGGATCCTCAGCTTTCCCTAATATCTGCCTATTCCTTCTAATGTGTTCTTTATTTGTATTATGTCATTTTATATCTTCTTTTCGTAGTCACTATATCTTTTTATATGCTGTTGAGCTCTTTTACCTTCATAACTCTGAAGTCTGATTCAGATAAATGTCTTCTCTGTGCTTCATCTCTCTCAATATCTGGAGAATTCTCCAGTTCTCTCATTTGAGGATTGTTTATTTATTTCCTCTTTCTGGCTTTCTGTGTGGGTTTGTGGTGACAAGTTAGGTAGACCTGTCTGCCTATCAGTCTCTAGTGCAGAATATTGTTAAAGGATGTTTCTGACTAAGTAGGTCAGGCAAAGACTCAAAGCCTCCAGAGTCCTCCTCTGTCTATAGACTGATAGGATTCCAACTTAACTTGCCTCCAAGGCAATGGTCCTCAGGTTACAGCAAGAGTTTGTTTCAACAGGGTGGTGCAGTTGCCTCTGCCTGGAGGTTAATTGTTATTTATAATCTCTTAAGTGTCCTCAGGGCAAGGTGTTTCCCAGTAGTGCGTGTTAATTGTGTCCCCTCCAGGAAAGGCAAATGTCTGCATGGGAAAGATTTTCTCTGCTGCCTGAGGAAATGACTCCTCCCAGGAAACTTGAAGTGTCTGTCTTCTGTGCTGGAATCCTTGACTCCCCAGCTCTGGCTTTTTCCTTCACAGCTCCAGTCCACTTCACCCTCCCTTTGCCAGGGCACAAGCTGTGTGGCTCCACAGGGAAATTTGTGCGCTGGCTCTTTAAGAGGATACCTGAATTTCTAGCTGTCTCTCCCTGGCAGACAGTGCCCTGCTGCTATTCACATCCACAGGTTATATGGGTACCCTCCTCAGTTCTGGTGCTCTCTGCTAGGAGGCCCAGCTTGGGGATTAGACCCAGAGTTCTCAGTGGCAGTCCTCCACAGCTGAGATATCTCTCTGAGACTTCAGTTGCTTTCTGTGGGTGTCAGGCCCGCCCCTTCCAGCCTCCTCTCCTCCTACCAGTGTCTATGTGGCCTCCACCTTTGGTCCTCGGGTGTCAGGGTTCTCTCCTGTGAGTTTTCCATTGATTATTCAGGAAGTTGTTCTGTATTTTAGTTGGAATATCAGTTTGTACCTGGGAGCATGTCCCTGCAGCATCCATGATTCTGCCACCATTCTTTTAAATATATTTTTATTTATCTCAGAGAGAAACAGAGAGCAAGTGAGAGTTAGAAACATCAGTCATGAGAGCGATTCATTGATCAGCTCGCTCCTGCAAGCCCCAGACTGGAGATTGAGCCCACACTCAGGCAAGTGCCCTTGACCTGAATCGAAACTGGGGCCCTTCAGTCTGAAGGTCGGTGATCTGTCCACTGTTCCCAACTGGCTAGGGTTCTGCCACCTTTTTCAATCTTCTTCAGAATCCCTCTGCATTGTAAAGTCCCTGCTAACATTCTTGTCCAATACGCTCCTTTTCATGTGGTTTCAGGATGGAGTTGTGCATGAAGGCCCTAATGTCCTGTGAGTGCACATTCTGATCAATAGCATCGTCAGGAAATGTGCACTGAGGCATGCTCAGTAGGCATATAGTAACAGAAACCTGCCATGTATCTTACTGTTTCTGTTTCTGTTTGGATCATGATGGAGCTCAACTAACGCTCTTGTTTCAAGTAGGGGTAGGCAGGATATACTCTTCATTTCAACCCATGTTCTTCTGAGAAACTTTGGTAGTCATGCCCTACTCTAATATGTATTAGGCCATTCAATTATAAGGCCAGATCTTTTTGTAAGGACAAGGCATTTATTTTTATTGAGTGAAAATTCTAATTAACACATTAATATATAAAGATATAATTTGTACTTCCAACAATCATATACGTATTGAAGAAATATGGAGACCAAATAACTACATCTTAATCAATAGGATACAAGTACAGTAGTTCCTCGCGTTACATTGTTGACGCGTTCCTGCAGTGGGATGTAATGCAATATTCGCGGAAGTCAGAACCCACCTACATAAGCACATATGTCACTCACATGGAGCGCACATACACAGCAGTAATGGTGTGCAACAGTAAAAAAAAAAATTAGAAGAAAGATAACAATTGCTGACCTTTCTTGTGGTAAATGAATATTAAGAAAATATAAAGCACATATGTGCATACGTAGAAATATCAAACTTTTTTTTTTTAATTAATAAATGAGGAATGGCAACGTAACCACAAAACTTATGTACTTCGAGATCAACGTAACCCAAGGAATGTCTGAATTATCACAGCAGGCTGAAAAGTGATCAGTGTGGATTCAGATGGCCTGTTTTTAATGAAAAGAAGGGTGGAAAGGGACATTTGAGTCAGGCATTGAGAGTTGCTACATCAGAGCGTGCACATAGTTGTGAAGAAATAAGGTAAAAGTGACTTATTCATATTAGTAAAGAGATGTTTTAAAGTCTAACATAGAGACCCTCACTATAAATTATGTTGTAAAATTGAAAGTATTGATAGCATCAGTGTAGTTAAGAAGAATATGCCTCTGCACTTGAATATAGACAAGCATCCTGCCCATTTCAATTTTGGATGAGCTAGTGAGCAAAGAAAATTAGTGAAAGGCTCCCTTAGAGGCATTAGTGGAAAGAATTAGCACTGAAGCATAGTACTCTTTGTGGGACATGTAATATTTCTCATATTTTGTGGGAGATTAGTGCCCTTCATATAAGCCATTAAATAATACAGCTAAAGAGCAGTAAAATCTGAATGGCCATCATTACCAAAATTCAGGTTATACCTTTAAATTATTCAGCATTAGAAGAGAACCATGCTAAATCGGTGATAAATAATAAAATGACTAGAAGCCCGGTGAACGAAATTCAAGCACCGGTGGCGTCCCACAGCCTGGTCTGCACCCTCACGCAATCTGGGACCCCTTGGGAGATGTGGGACTGCCAGGTTAGGTCTGACACCTCCTGAGGGATGTAGCAATGCACGAAAGGGCAGGCAGCCGGGCAGGAGCCCAAGCTGAAGCCAGGTGCTCTGTTCTCGCTCATCCAAGCCCCACTCCACCTGCCACCACTGCTTCGTAGCCTTGTCACATAGACACATAGGCAGCAGAGGCTCTTGCTGTCACAGCTGCACTTTCCAGCCATTAGCCCGCCTTCTGGCTGAGTTATGCTCTCGCTGTGGGAGAGCCTTGACCACCTGGGGGAAGCTCCTGTGTTGAGCGTCTGCGTCCAGGTGGTCGGTGTGCATAGTACCAACCACTCATAATGTCGCTTACGCTTTTATATATATAGATATGTGTGACCAATTTGGCATGTCCTGGCCCAATAGAATATTAGTAGTCACGGATGATATCTTGCCACTATTAGAATACCAGTGGCCAGGTGCATGGATTTGTGCCCATTGAAAGGAGATTAATTAGAAGAAATATTTTAGTACTGCTATTTGCCCTTTCTCTATAATAGCAGTGTCAACCAAATTCAGATTGACAATGACGATTTGAAACACATGCATGCAATTGGCGCCAGCAAGAGCTTCAAACGTATGGCACATGCACGAGTCACCTTAGCCATATAAATGTGTGTGTGTGTGTGTGTGTGTGTGTGTGTGTGTGTCTTTAGATAGATAGAGAATAAACTTGCTTAATTAGACCTGCTTTCTGATTTAGCTCAACTTTTTCCAACCCATTGAATCCCCTTAACTTCTCTTCAGGGTAATTGTCAGCAACACAGCAGTAAATGTCAACACAAAGCACATTATTATTGTAGTTCATGCGGGGAGAACAACGGGTAAAATATTTCACTGCAGCAGTGTTTGACTTCATTCAGCACAGTGAGAAAACCTGAAGTCATTTTCAAGTTCCACCATTTCTTCCTTCTTTTCAGTCAGGTCAAGATTCTAAGCTTGCAAAATCTCCGTTTTCTGGCTAATGAAGAGATAAGAGGATACCTCCGAGTTACCATCTACCTACACCAGAGCTTTGAGTGAGGGGCGGGGTTGCGCAGGGTGACACCCACTGCCCCATCCGTGATTGGAGGAGGCTTTTGAGGAGCCCACCCAGAAACAGGAGGCTGGGCCTGGCCAGGTGCCTTCTGTACCACATGCTCACATGACCAGCGCCTGTGCATGAGCCCAGTGTGCACCCAGTCAGCACACCAGGGCCTGGTTGCATGCACCAGTGAGCAAGCACCTTGCCTGGACTCAGCAGGCTCTGCACCACCTGCTCCTTCACAGCACCAGTCTCAGAGCCAGGGGGCATCCAGAGTCAGGCTGTGTTGGGAGACTGAGGGGCTCCTGGGGGCAGCGCGCTTCCTCTCAGTTCCACTAGGGGGCCTTCAGCTGCAGGGCGCCTGAGGATTCACAGGGCTCCCCAGGGCCATTGCACTAGGAAGGACAGGGCAAGCAGGATGATCCAGGAGGCTTTTAGCTTCACCTCGGTGCAGGGAAGTGGTGATACCCAGGACACAAGGGCACAGGAAGTTCAGAGGGCAGCTTTGGGGCTGGAGTGGGAGGACTTCATGCAGGTGGGGGAGGCTGAGACCCTGGAGCTGAGGTTGGACACAGGCCAGGATGTTGGGCTTGATCTTGAGTGCGGGAGAGGGGAGGACTGGGTGGCTGCAGAGCAGTGTGTGCAGGGAGAGGAGAGTGAGGTGCAGCAGGGAACATTTGCTCCTCAAGGGGAAGACAAGGAGGGCCTGTGGGAGGAGTTCCAAGCACAGGCTCAGTTTATCTTGTGGACAGAGGGCCTTCTGCTGGTGGTGCCATGGCAGGCCAAGTGGGCAGGTGAGGAGGTTTTCCCAGATCTGCAGGTGGGGAGGCAGGAGGAGGTGGTGAGTGAAGAGCTGAGGCTGGAGGCACAGGATCCAGGTGACCCGCAAGGGAGTGACCACCAGGAGGAGGGGTGGATGGAGGAGCAATTAATTGCAGGGGAGCAGTTTGTCCTGCACGGGGAGGGGAAGTGCACCATGGAGGCAGTGGAACAGGTGGGAGAGGTGGAGCCTCAGTCCAAGGCCAAAGCAAAGCCAGAAGAAGAGGAGCCAGTGCAGCAGGAGCAGGCCCAGTCAGGGCCCGGGGCCAAGTTAACCTGGTCCCCTCTGGAGGTGCTCCAGCCCCTTCAATTGGAGATGGAGCCCATGAACGAGCAAGCCAGCCGGGCCTTCTCTCCGCTCAGGTGCAGGACTCGGCAGAGGCTCAAGCCCTATTTCAAACGGAGAAGCCTCAATATCCAGCGCATCCCTGGGTTCTGGCTCAAAGCTGTATCATTGAGGGTAGAGGAGCAGGATCACAAGGAGCATGGGACAGTGCAGGAGAACGGTGTAAGCGGGGATGGTTCCCCTAGAAAAGAACATTGAGGACAAGCTAGGGGCAGTGCGCCCCGGTCTGGCCCAGGATGCTGGAGACACCCTCTGTCTTGTACAGGCAACATAGAAGCATTACCAGGGTGTCCAGGGACAGAGCTCCAAGGCAGAGGCACGCATACACCAGGGGCTGATGCCCACAGACAGGGCTGTGTTGCACGGGCTGTTCTGGGACTAACTAACGCTGCCTTACAGGCCGTCTCTATGTCCAGTTCCTCAGTCAGATGCAGGAATGTGTGATGTGTAGCCTGTCAAGCCCTCAGCACAAAACAATCTGGTGGGCATCAGGGTCTGTCAGGAAACAGAGTGGTGCTGTGCCCCTTTCTGCCATTTATGTGGAAGGAGTGGCCTTAAGGGAAGGAGAGGCCAGGCCAGGCTGCTCTTTCTAGCTGGTGCATGCCCAGCTCCCAGGTTGCAGGCTCCTTGACCCAAAGCAGTTTGTCAACCACCCAGAGTTGTCGGCCATGATCAGCGTCCAAGATGAAAATATGCTCGGCCATGTGATTGATTTGAAGGTAAGTGCACCTGCTCCAAGGAGTAGTGGAGGGCAGGTGGGGAAATGGCCTGTCCCTGAAAACAGCTACAGGCGGCAGCACTGGGCTGCGATTTCACTCCCTGGATCCACTTTCCTTCTGCAGGTGAGGGAAGTCAGGCATCCCTGGGGTTGCTGCACCATTAGCCTGTACTTCCGCAGCAACCCCTACTTCCGCAACCATGTGATTGTGAAGGAGTATCTCATCACCCTCAAAGGTAAGAGGAGGCTCCCTGCATGGCCTGCAGCTGGTGGTGGGCAGGGATGGAAGGCGATGTACCCAGCTTCACATACTCCTCTCCTGCAGGATACAGGTTGTCCCGTGCCACTCCCATTCAGTGGTACCAGCATTGTGAATGAGAAGTCTACAGCCACAGGCTCCAGGACAGCAGCGCCAGCTTCTTCTACTGGTTCTCTGACCACAGTGTGACAGCATCTGGCAGGATTGCTGAGGTGGGATGTCGCTGGCCATGCCAGCATACAGCTTCCTGTGTCCGCCTGCTGCTTGGGATTCTATCCTGGTCCCTGTGCTCTCCTAACCCAGGTCTGTTTGCCCTACCAGATCATCAGCAAGGACCTGTGGCTCAATCCCCTGAAGTACTATGAGAGGATGATGGACCCTAGTGAGCGGACAGGACAGGTGAGGAGGGGCTGCCTGGGCTCTCCCCTGGTGTGCTGCCAGGTTCCTGGGCCATTATTTTTCTCTCACAGGGACACCTGGATGCTGGGAGGGAAACAGCCTGTAACACCAGGGCCGCAGGGTGTGTGGCTGAGACAGGAACTACCAGTACAACAAGGGCAGTGCAATTCCAGCTCAGGCAGGGGGGCTTAGGCAGGAGGAGGGAGTGTGCATGTCCACTGTCACTCAGAGTCAAAGCAGATTACCTCAGCCCCTCCTCTGAACTCTCCCTCTAGGCCGCCCACAGCACCTTCAGGCCTTGCCACCTGCCCCTCAACAGGGGCTGGCATGACATGTTCTTCCTATACTCCTTTCCACAGGTGTCTGTGAATCTTCCTCATGCTGAGGCCTAGGCTGCTGTGCTGCCACGCCACATTGCCCTGTTGCTGCTCACCACCATCTCCTATTTCCCCAGGGTCTCCTCTTCCTCCTGGGGCCAGTGGGATCGGCTTGCTCCTTATCAGTATCTTAGGGGGCAAAGTGTGGGCCACAGAGCTGGAGGAATCCTTGTTTTGCAGCCTTGTCAGAGGTTCTTCAATCCTTTTATCCATTTAGGTTTTCCAAGGAGAATACCTCATTTGTTTACCCTCCCTAACTGGAAAACAGGGCAGCATGCCATGACGAAATAACACAGTGCTTCATTTTGTATGCAGTTCACTTCAAAGACTTCATGCACATATGGTCATAGACACCCTGGGAAATTTAGGGCCATGAATATAACTCACCATCCAAACAGACTGCTTTTCTGTGTTTGTAGTAAAATCAGACAAGAAATCCCATGTTGCAGAACACTTTCTTCTGAAAATTTTTTGTAATGTTAGTGTTTAAGGTTTTACAAAAAGTAATATATATGTCTCTTTCTTTTTTTCTACTGACCTTCCCTCCGGCTTCCTCTATCTCTAGTCTCTTGTTCTTGTCACCCACTCCCAGTGTCTTGCCTCTGTTGGTCCTTTGGTTGTGCTTATATTCTGAATATGTTAACAATACAATATGTAAAATTTAAACATTTAAGTATGTTGTAATTTAAATCAGCACTTAGGAAGCAACCTTGTACAATTCAAACCTTGCCTCCAATCCTGAAACTTCATAATGGTACCTACAATTCTTGATGCTTCCCCCAAACCTACCATTTGCTTTTTGTCATTCTTAAATAACAGAAGCCAAATTCCTTACAATAAAATATTGTCTGTACCTTATCATTTTTATTTTCAGTGTCTAATTCTTCTGTCACAGGCGCTTCCCCTCTGACTCCCCAAGTGCCCAATCAGGTGAGCTACTGTACTGCATGATTCACTCTCTCTTGCATACATGGTGTATCCTATGATCGCCGCCAGCACCACACTCAGGACCTCTTACAGGGGTGTCCCATCGGCTGTTGCAGTAAATGCAGTGCCCCCATCATACCCATCTCCTGTGTGGCTGTAATAATCATCACAGGAACTGGGCCACCATAAGTCAGAAGGGGCCTTCATGGTGGGGGTGCCCACTTTTTTATTGGAATGTTGATCTTCCTTTTGTTTAGTGGATGAGTTCAGTATGAATTTTGGAGAATAGGTCCTTATCTGATATAACATTGGCAAATATCTTCTCCCAGGCAGTGGACTTCCTTGTTTTGTTGTTGTTGTTGTTGTTGTTGTTGTTGTTGTTGTTGTATTTGTTGGCCGCTTCTTCTCTGCAGAAGTGTTTTAATTTGACGTCGTCCCATTTGTTTCTTTTCTCCTCAGTTTCCATTGCCCTAGGAGCTGTATCAGTAAAGGTATTGCTGAGACAGATGCCTGATATTTTGCTTCTTCTAAGATTTTCATGGTTACCCACTTACTTTTAAGTCCTTTATTCATTCCCAATTTATACTTGTGTATGGTGTAAGTTGGTGGTCTAGACTAATTTTTTTTGCATGTATCTGTGCTATAAGTCCAACACCAATTATTATTATGTTTTTATTTTGGCTTTGTAATATCTTCAATGAAACAAAATAAAATTTCCTCTATGTTAATTGAGTCATACTTTCTCTAAATCTGGCCTTTAAAAAAATCCCCTGGGGCACAGTCCCATCCGATCTTTGATTTTCCTTCCACTGATCGCAAACCTCGGCTGTAGTCTGCGTCCTTTCAAAGGACAAAAGCAGACCCGGAGTCCTCAGAGCTGCCCGCAGCACCCTCCTGCCCGCGGCACCCTCCTGCCCGCGGGAGGTGCAGCGCCCATCCCCATCTGGACCTTGGCTGCCAGGGTGAGTCAAAGCCTGAGAATCAAAGTGGCAGCATGTCATCGCCTTCACCGGCCTGTCTCCAGCAGCACAAAACCAGTCCTCCCTGCCAGTGCTCTGGGGACCGGCCCTCAGGGCGATGTGGTGGCGCTGTCCCCTGGCAGCCGAGTGTCCCAGGCTTGTCTTTGGGGATCTCTGTGTCCATGGTATAAATGCGAGTGAGATCAGACACAATGTTATCAATGATTGGTTTGGTAAGGTCGCGACTAAACACATGCCACCATGGCTTCTCGGCCATGGCCTCAGCGGGCACCTGGACCCCATAGACCTGCAGGGCCAGGTGGAGCACCGCCACCGCTATGTGCTGAGCCTGGAACCGGAAGCACAGCCCCCCGCGGTAGCTGTCCCGCAGCAGGGCCCAGGCAGTGACGGAGATGGGGGTCCGTTGCCAGCTGTAAGGATTCAGCCAGTTCTTGAGAGAAATCAGGTAGTGGAGCAGGTACCTGTGTGGGTGCTGAAAGGAGACTTGGAAGCGCAGTACCCGCAGCACAAGGAGCTCGCACTGCACAATGCTGTCCTGGATCACCCAGACTAGGGAGTCCATTTCCAAGGGCTCGCTGCCTGGGTGGAAGTACCTGTGGGACACGTTGATGATGTCACGGGTTCGCAGGGGCTGTTCTTCCACTTTGCCAGCCAAGTAAAGGGCAGACATGGCGACCAAGTAGGGGTCATAGGCGTCCAGGTTGATCTCGCAGAAGAACTTATGGTAAATGGCACAGGCGGTGGCGAGGGGAATGGACTGCATCCCTAGCTTGACACCTGCCTCCATGATGAACCTTGTCACGCGGAATTGCACCCGGGCCGGGGGTTCGGGCCACCCCTTGGCGCCTGGCGCCGCGTCCTCCTCTCTGCAGCTGTCCAGGCTAAGGTCCTCCATGGGGCCCTGCTGGGAGGCCCCAGACCCCGCGGGAAGGGCAAGAGACTCCAGTGCAGTGCCTGTGCCAGCAGAGTCCTAGCCCAGTGCGCAGCAGCCCCGCTGCGCCCCGCCCGCCCCGCGCTGCCCCACCTACCCAGCCCTGCCTAGGCCTGACTGCCATCCAGGTTCCAACACCAATTATTGAAGAGACTGTATGACTCCATTCTATGCTTTTGCCTCCTTTGTCAAATATTAATTGAGCATAATGGTTAGGGTCGACTTCTATGTTTTCTGTTCTGTCCCATTGGTCTTTATGTCTGTTTTAGTTCCAGTAAGAGGCAGTTCTGAGAATGGTGGCTTGTAGTATAGCTTGATATCTGGTATTGTGATCCCTCCAAATTTGTTCTTCTTTGTCCAGATTGCTGTAACTATTTGGGGTCTTTTCTTAAATTCATAGGAATTTTTGGAAACTTTCTTCTAGGTATGTGAGATATGCCATTGACATTTTAATGGTTAATACATTAAAACTGTACATTGCTTTGGGTACTATGAACATTTTAATGATGTTGATTGTACCAAACCATGAATATGGTATGTTCTTCTATTTGCTTTAGTCTTCCTCTATCACTTTTTTTCAATTTCCTGTAGTTTTCCAAGAACAGGTTTTTACCTCCTCAGTTAAGTTTATTCGTAGGTTTCTTAAATTTTTGTTGCACTGCTAAATGGCATTTTTGTTTGTTTGTTTCTATTTCTGAGTTCATTATTCGTGTATCAAAAAGCCATAGAATTCTGGGTGTTAATTTTGTACCCTGCTACATTGCCAAATTCATTTATTAAATCTCCTAGTTTTTTTGGTGGAGTCTTTAGGTATTTCTATGGACAATACCATGCCATCTGCGAATTATGACAGTTTTACTTCCTCTTTTCCACTTAGCATGCCTTGTTTGACTTCTTCTTGTCTGACTGCATTGCCTAGCACTACCAGTACTCTGTCGAACAGAAGTGGTGAGAGTGGGCATCCCTGTCTTGTTCCTCTTCTTAGAGTAATTGCTTTTGCCCATTGAGTATGATGTTGTCTGTAGTTTTGTCACATAAGGCTTTTTTAATGTTGAGATATGATCCCTCTATGCCCAGTTTGCTTAGAGTTTTTATCAAAATTGGGTGTTGGATTTTGTCAAATGCTTTTCCTGCACCAATGGATATGAATCTCTCTCCATTTGTTTATGTGATGCATCACACTTATTGATTTCTGGATGTTGACTCATCCTACTTTCCCAGAATATATCCGCTTTGGCATGGTGTATGCTCATTTCAATGTAATGTTGCATCGCATTTGTTAGAGTTCTGTTGAGGATTGTAACATCTATGGTCATCAGAGATATATTGGCCTGCATTTTTCTTTCTTTGTGTTTTCTCTATCTGGCTTTGGGATTAGAGTAATGCTGGCTTCATAGGAAGTGTTGGGAAATGGTACTTCCTTTGAATTTTATGGAATAGTCTGAGGAAGAAGGTTTTAGTTTTTCTTTGAACACTTGGTAAAAGTCCCTGTGAAGCCGTCTCGCCCAGGCTTTTGTTTGCTGCAAGTTATTTTTGTGACTGCTTGAATTTCCTGAGTAGTTATTGGCGTGGTCCTATGTTTTATTCTTCCTAACTGAGTTTAGGAAGATTGTATTTTTCTAGGAATATGTCCATTTCTTCAGGGTTGATCAGTTTGTTGGAGTAGAGTTGTCCATAGTATTTATTTACAATCCTTTTTATATCTGTGGGGTCTTTTGCTATTTTGCCTCTTTCATTTCTGATTTTGTTTACTGGGGTCCTGTTGGTGAGCCTAGCTAGAGCTTAGTCAATCTGGTTTATCCTTTCAAAGAAATAGCTCATGTCTTTATTAATCTTTTGTGCGGTTTTTGGTCTCTATGTCATTTATTTCTGCTGTGATCTTCATTATTTCCTTCCTGCTGCTCAGTTTGGGCTTTGCTTGTTGCTCTGTCTAACTTTTTAAGTTGTGCGGGTTAGATAATTTGTTAACTGTTTTTCTTGTTCTTTGAGTTAGGCCTGTAATGCTATGAAGTTCCCTCTAAGGACTACTTTCAGTGTGTCCCATAGATTTTGGACTTTTATTTTTAATTTTCATTTACTTCCAGGATGATTTTAATTTCTTCTTTAACCTCTTCGGTAACCCAGTTATCTATCTTTGTACATAAAAGCCCTGTGACCGGAATGGCAGAATGACCAGAATAGCTGGTGGCTATGACTTGCATTGCGGCAGCCAACCAGCCTTATCTGGGCCCCAATCGGCCATATCCCTGACCAGCCTTGCTTCCCATCTGCCCCCAATCCCCATTCGGGGCAGGACTGATAAGAAAACCACTCACAGCCTTTCCCCTGGTCAGCCCCACCCCCTATATGCGCTAACGCCCAGATTGGAGGCATGGCCTTCTGGTTAACCACCAATGGCCACTAACCGCTGCAGGCCTGGCCCCATGTGCCCCCATCTGGGGAGGCCAACCAGAATGCTTCCATACAGGAATTCATACCCTGGGCCTCCATTTATTTAATAAAAGACTATTTAGCCTCCAAGTATTTGAATTTTGTTATATCTTATTGTAGTTTATTAGCAATATAAGAGGCCCAGTGAATGAACTTTGTACACTTGGCAGAGTCCCTCACCCTCTGGCAGCCTGGGAGACCTCAGGGGATGTCCGAATGATGGCTTAGGCTTAATCCCAGTTGCCAAACATGCTTAGCGCCTCTGTGGAGGTGGGAGAGATTCCTGCCACTGCTGCTCCACTTGCCAGTCGTCAGCACAGGATCCAGCTGAATGGCGCTGCCCTGTGGGAGCTCACTGATCCCCAAGGGCAGCTCTTGCATTGAGAGTCTACTCCCTGGGTGTCAGAGCACATCATAGCAATCGGTCTTATCTCTTTTTTATGACCTTTACTTTGAGATTTCTTTTTTCTCTCTTTTCTAAATTGTTTTATTGCTTAAAGTATTACAAAGGGTATTACATATGTCTCCTCTTTCTTCCCCGCCCTGACTATCCCCTGGCCTCCCCTAACTCCCAGTGTCTTATGTCCATTGGTTATGCTTATATGCATGCATACAAGTCTTTCGGGTGATCTCTTACTCTCCCCGCCTGCCCCCCAACCCTCCCCGGCCTTCCCGATGCAGTTTGACAGTCTGTTCGAAGCTGCTCTGCCTCTGTATCTATTTTTGTTCATAAGTTTATAATGGTCTTTATTATCCATAAATGAGTGAGATCATGTGGTATTTTTCCTTCATTGACTGGCTTATTTCACTTAGCATAATGCTCTCCAGTTCCATCCATGCTGCTGCAAATGGCAAGAATTCCTTCTTTTTTACAACAGCATAGTATTCCATCATGTAGATATACCACCGTTTTCTAATCCATTCATCTGCTGATGGGCACTTAGACTGTTTCCAGGTCTTAGCTATGGTGAATTGTGCTGCTATGAACATAGGGGTGCTTATACCCTTTCTGGGCTCAGAGGTGTGGCAAACTTTCCTGCCCAGATCCCTGGTTTTTACCTTACCAGAGGAACTCTGCCCTTCCTGGCTGTAAACTGTCTGACCACCTGAGTGTACTTTGCCAATTCTGGGTGGGTGTTATTAGTTTCAGCTGCTCACTCCATTTGCTCCGGGACATGCCCTGGGACGTGTATGCCTATTCCATCGCCATCTTGGCTTCTTGAGATTTATTTCTTCAAATATAATTATTGATCCCCTAGTTTTTTCCCCTTCTTTTCCTGAAAAGTATTTCTCTCCTTCCACTTTCAGTCCATGTGAGTCCTTATTCTGAGGTGGGTCTCTCATAGACAGCATATATATGGGTCTTGTTTTATTATAATTTTGGCCATTATATATCTTTTGAATGGAGTGTTTAGTCCATTTAGGTTTAAGGTTATTTTGATAGGTACTGATATGTTGCCACTTTTTTCTTTATGCCTGTGTTTCTTCTGTCTCTTCTATTCCTTCTTTTTACAACAGTCCCTTCAGCATTTCTTGCATTGATGGTTTAGTAGTGAAACACTCCCTTAGATTTTTTTTTTCTGTAAAGACACTGAATTCCCCTATAGTCTTGAATGATTGCCTTGCTGGATAAGTATTCCTGGATTTGGTTCCTTGTTTTGCATCACTTTGTATATTTCCTTTCATTCCCTTCTGGCCTGATCTGTTTCTGTTAAAAATCATTTGATAATCTAACAGGAGAGCCTTTGTAGATGACTTTCTGTGTCTCTCTTGCAGCCTTTAAGGTTCTGTTTATGTCATTGTTGTTTGCCATTATAATTACAATGTGTCTTGGTGTAGGTCTTATTGGTTTCATCTTTTTTGGGACTGTCTGTGCTTGTGTGACTTTTTCTTCCCAAGATCAGGAAGGTTTTGTGATTATTTCTTCTAATAGGTTTCCTAATCCTTGTTCCTCATCTTGTCCTTCTGTCACCCTTATTATACACATGTTATTTGTTTCATGTTATCCCCAATCTCCCTTAGGATATCCACCTGCTTTCTATTTTTTCTCTCAAGTTGCTATTCAGATTGTGTTGTTCAGGGTGTGTTACTCTGCCCTGTCTCCTAAATGGCTGATTCAATTCTTTGCTACTTCTAGTCTACTATTGAAACCTTCCATCGTATTTTTTTTTTTAATATATTTTATTGATTTTTTACAGAGAGGAAGGGAGAGAGATAGAGAGTTAGAAACATCGATGAGAGAGAAACATCGATCAGCTGCCTCCTGCACATCTCCTACTGGGGATATGCCCGCAACCCAGGTACATGCCCTTGACCGGAATCGAACCTGGGACCTTTCAGTCCACAGGCCGACGCTCTATCCACTGAGCCAAACCGGTTTCGGCTTTCCATCGTATTTTTTATTGTAGCTATTATCAATTTTTTTCATTTGTCCTTGATTCTTATGTAAGTTGTGGATTTCCCATGCATCTGGTGTATCAACTTTATGACCCTTATTCTGAATTCCTTTTCGAACATATTGTATGTCTCCATTTAATTGAGTTCCTCTTCTGGCAATTCCTCCTTTTCTGTCCTTTGGGTGTTGTTTGTTTGTCTCCCCATTTTAGCTATCATGTCAGGACCCAGGTGCCAGGGTGTGATGGGCCAATGGCCACAGAGTGGATCCGCAATTCAATTGTACACTCCAAGACTCACAGGAGGCAATGGCAGTGGTGGGGGGCTGGAGTCCCGGTGTCCGTGGGTCTGCTGCTGCCGTAAAAAGGTCTTTGGCCAGAGTGGCTCTCAGGTGATGTGTGAGGCCCATCTGGGTAGAGGTGAGGCTGGGTTCCTAGTCATAGCAGCTCTCCCCTTCAAGATGGTTTGTTTTCTTAGAACCATATTTAACATCAAACAGTGCAGTTACATAAAAATACTAAAGATTGTGCAAAGAGCCGATTAAAAATAGAATGGAGAAACAAATCAGAACTTTGTATACAGAGTTGCATTCATACTGGACATTGTTTTCTGTCATTTTTACTGAAGAAATAGTAAAAGTAAGAAACCTGAGAAGCGGTAGAGGGGGAATAAAGTACCTAATCATTTTGAATGAATGATTGTTTGTTTTAAAAAATAAATAGTTTATGTAAGCCGGGTGCACTGGAAAACATGAAATAGATGTGTCAAAACATAAATGAAGTAACAGACACATTCTAAAAAGTAATCCACATTGCCCAGTCAGTATTGCTCAATGGTTGAGGATAGAATTGTGAACCAAGATGGCCTGTCATCTATACCGGGTCAGGACACATGCCCAAGGGGCTGGCTGGTTTGCCAGTAGGAGCCATTTAAGGAAGCTGCTGATCAAAATATTTCTCTTTCATCTATGTTTCCATCTCTATATCCCTCTCTCCAGATAACCAAGAATAAGCCTACTAAAAAACAAGAATGGAATTTATGTGCTTTCCCCTGGAATGTGAGACATTTTCGTCCTTATTACTAGGGGTCTTTGGAGGACTTTTATTAACCAACATACATTTTAGTCCTTATTACTAGGGGTCTTTGGAGGAATTTTATTAACCAACATATATGGTTCTGTGTTGAATACTTCAATGGAATATTGTTAATAATGAAGTGTTTCATAAACTTTCCATGAAAAAGGACTCTGTCATTTTTGAAGGAAACACTTGGTTTGGGAGAAGAATTTGAGGTAGATCTTGATTTTAGTTGCAATAATAAGTAGGTTTCAAACAGTTGCTCATTTGTTCAGGTTAAATGTTATGTAGTGTTGATATTATGTGTACTCATTTTAGTCGGTGGGTGGAAAAACAACTAAAGTAGACTACACCAAGAAACCATCTTTTCAAAGTGGGGGTGGGCAGAGGGCACCAGTTCCATCAAGAAATAGAGGTGATGTGAGAAGTCTGAGAAGTGGAAGAGGAGGAAGTAAGAGAAGCAAAAGGACCCTCAGGTGTAAAACACTTAGGTAATGTTTCAAAATCTAGGGATGGTAGGAGATCTGACTTAGGTAAACACATAATACAATATGCAAATGAGGTGTCATAGACTTGTGTACCTGAAGCCTATGAGATCATATTAACTTCCATAAATTCAATAACTTTAAATTCATAAAGTTACTGTCAGTAACTCAAATGTTTTTAAAAAAATTAAAAAAAGATATGGGCATGAAACCATTATTTATGTGAAAACAGTAACATTGAATGAAGAGATACACCTCAATTTCATTCATATCATTCAAAGCAAAAGAAATGATACCGTTCATTAGATTGAGAATGTATACTGATGATCAAGATGATTTGTAATTGCTAAAGAGGTATAGCACTTCTAATAATGAATGCAATATGTAATGTGTGAAACACTCCTAATGACCTTACAGGGATACGATTTAAACCTCAAGCTAAATTCAGTCTATTTTAGCATTACTGTTTGCCTCTAGTCACTTCAACTGTTCTCTGAAGAACTCAATTCTATTGATCTTATGTTAGAATGTTACACTTTGGGAACAGGAAGTCATGTAGGTTTAAAGTGAAGATTCATACTTATTGAACTACTAAGGATTTGTTCTGAAAGTACCCTTCTTTCGTCTCAAAAAAAGGACATCAGTTCACCTTGGAAAATTCCCACTGAAATAAAAGTTGGTCTAACTATATAAACGTCAAGGACACACACTTCATTATTTAGAATTGGATTTGAAATACTAGTTTTGAGTATAGGAATGTGCAACCCTGTACTGTGTAAAATAATAATCTCTATTATTAATTTGATAAGATGATCTTGTACTTAGGTTTGATGTAGAAAACTTTCCATTTGGAAACTACATAAGAGAAATGTCTATGGTATTTAATAGATTCACAAAGGGGTCTCTGACTCAGGAAAAGGCTAAAAACCAATGATTCACCAAGTTTATTGGTCTTTCTTTCCTTCTTTCTTTCTTGTATATGAGGAATATGAAACATGAATAAAAATGTTGACGAGCTATTTTCAGGGAGTTGTCTTTTAATTAATTTATCTATTTACTTATTTGACTGAATATGAAAGGAAAGTGTATTCATTTCAATATATCTGTAGCAGGTAAAGTTGGTTTCATATTAACCAGTTTTCCTAATTTCAAAGATTTAGTGTCCATTTGTGATAATTAGGTGTGTGACATTTCATGGGAAATTTCCTAAAGTGTTATTGCAGGGTTTGTGCAAGATGAAGGTGAATGTTCCTGTTTTTACCATCTGGGTGATACTGAGAAGAGTTTGCCAGTTCATATTTGGCCACATATGAGGATGCTCATAGTTCTTCTTTCCCATGACGAATTACAGAATTGGAAGATAAGCTTCTTTTCTATTTGAAAATGAAAACAGTGATTGTTAATTATGTATTATTCAACATGTTTTTTTTAAATACTATTAAAATAGAGTGTAGTATTCTGATCAAAGAGTTATTTTATAAATGAACTGTAGGAATTATATGATAACATTCTTAAAATAACACTTTTTTGTAATGCATCATGTTTTGACTTTTTATATTTTAATTTTTAACTATGACATTACATGTTTTAAAAGCTTTTATTGAGATGAAATTAGTTTGAAGACTAGTTGAGACTGTTTTCTTGTATCTTTTAAATAACTTCTTTCACTTAGTATATCTGGATTCTCTGCATTCAAATTCTGGTGTGTGTCTGTGTGTGTGTGTGTGTGTGTGTGTGTGTGTGTGTGTGTGTGTGTTTTGTTTTGTTTTATTGGCACGTATATATAATTCTGCTTCAGTTCTTTTTCAGTTATCCAAACTGATTTTCAATAACTCTGAGCACTGTACTGAAGACATGTAAAGATAGAATTTTATCATTTTGTGCTAACCAGCATGCTTATGACCATGATCCTGTTTAGTAAATATTTATACACAATAACCAGACTTGACCATTTAACAAATGTTGACCCTACTCAAGTAGAATGATGTTATTTATGACACAGAGGATGGCAGACATACAATTAATCTTCACAGAAGTGGCTGCAGGGTGGATTCCCTTCCACTGAAAAGAACTCCATCTTCAAGAAGTTGGGATCCTCCACCTACAAGACCTGCCCATTCTGATCCAAGGCAAAGCATTACTGGGATGGGAAGTCAAGGTAAATGGTACAGTCTCTCATGGATTAGAGTAATGAGCTGATTTAAAAGGAATGCTGCACTTTAATTTCTGGAAACCATGTGGAAAGTGAGTAGTGGATGGGCATCTGTACTCAACACTATCTTATTGTTTCATTGTTAGGAAATAATTCTTCATCTTCTGATTAGTGAGGTAATAAGTAGATAACACCAGAGTGAAGAATGCATTCCTTTTAATCCATGTTGATACAGTGTCCCTCTTTTTTATATTTACTTTTTTAATATTTTAAGAAAAATGGTTTTAGTGTCATAATGTTACATTCAATAAATGTTAATATTTCCAGAAAAACTATTTTAAATGTAATAATTTTACATGCAATAAGCATTAATATTCCAAGAAAAACAATTTTAAATATAATAATACTGGAGACCCAGTGTACAATTCATGCATGGGTGGTGTCCGGCCTGCACACCCCAATCGCCGGGTTGGCCAGGGGGAGGGATACAGGTGTTTGGCCGGCTGGCTCCACCCAGATCGAGTGGGGGATCAGATGGGGGAAGATGAAGGCCAGGGGAAGGGGCTGTGGGCATATTACTGGCTGGCGGGTCCTCGATCATTGAGGGGGTGAAGGGGGGGCGTCTACAGAACAGTGTGGGGCTGCCTGCATGGTGCAGCCCGGGATGCTAGCCAGACTGTCCCACCCCATGGTGGATCTCCTGGTCAAACTCCTGTTTGAAAGGACAATTTGCATATTAGTCTGTTATAATATAGTGTTACATGCAATAAACATTAATATGTTAAGGAAAAAATATTAAATATAATATTACCAAAACAGTGCAAACCTATTTTATCACAAAAGTTGTAGGAATTATTAAATATCTGAAAATAATAGGATTCCTTTTATTATATTCTAAAACATATATTTTTTACTCTGGCTCTATTTTATTCATCTGTTTATTCTTTTATGTTTTGAAATATTTTTTATTGATTTCAGTGAGAAAGGGAGAGGGAGAGAGATTGCAACATCAATGATGCGTGAGAATCATTGATTCTCTGCCACCTGCATGCCTCACACTGGGGACAAAGCCCACAAACCAGGCATGTGTCTTTGGCCAGAATCGAACCTGGGACCCTTCAGTCTGGAGGCCAATAGTCTATCCACAGTGCCTAACCAGCTAGGGCTATTTTTTCTTTATTGGTTAAGGTATTACATATGTGTCCTTATCCCCCATTTGTCCCTCCTACCTCCTCCTCATGTCATCACCCCCACTGGTGTCAGTGTCCATTAGTCAGGCTCATATGCATGCCTCAAGTCCTTTAGTTGATCTCTCTAACCCCACCTTCCCCTACCTTCCCTGCAGCAACCTTTTGCAGCAAAGATTCAGGAACTGCAAAAGTGTATGAACTGAAATGAATACACTAGACAACAATTACATATTTAGAAGGCGTGGGGGAGCCAGGTGAAGGCATTTCTCTCTAGTAACGAGGCTCTCTGAAACCCAGGACCCATCGGTTTTTATTTACTTTAATACACATTTGCCCTTTAGCAAAGCATACAGGCATATCGATGGTAAAGTTTGGTAAACAATAAAAGTATTATCATGGTAGGAGGTTGCTTACAGCCATTTTGCCAACAGCAGGGTAGCAAAATGCTGATTTTCTGCCATGCTGAATATCAAAGTCCATTCGCCTGCTGTAGGATTCTCGCTTTGATATGTTCACTACTGTTGGTCTTTGCTGGGCCGACATTTCCCCCTTTTTGCTTTCTTAATTAGTTTAGAAAGGTGTCTGCCATTAGCTGGGCTCAGATCCTTTTAAGACTTTTCATTCTGCATCTTCAGACTGGAAGCAAACAGAAGAACAAGAAAGAAAGACAATAGCGGTTACTCTAAAAAGGAAACCTAGGGAGATTTGACGACAAGGATTGAGTTCTTTCATGTCCTTCTAAATATTATTGTCAGGTATTTAAGGAATTCATTCATAGCAGGCTTCTTTTGGGGCCATTAGTTTTTTATGGATCCCTTTCCCAGTCACTGTTAGCTTGTGACATGACAGCAATGATGTTCGAGTTCTGGATGGTGGACAAATGGTGAGAAATGACAATGTAGGTCTGAATTTTTTTGGCTTTGTCATGGGCAACCTGCACCAATGCACCGATGATGAGTGCTAGCATGGCAAGGCGTCTTCACCATCCCCCATCTCTGGATGTTTCTCCTCTGACTCCTCAGCGTTTTTCTTGGGGCCTCTGCTATCTGTGGTTGCAGTAGTCTGGTCAGTTCCTCTCTCAGATTCATGTTGCAGGAACCACCCAGGCTTGGAGGAGTTTTATGGAAACACACAAGTATATCCTCGACCAAAGGTTAATAAAGGGACCCTGCTATAAACCAGACTCGGTATCTTTCCATTTAACCAGACCATTTTGGTTTGGTTTATTCAGACACCAGTGTAATTCTATGAGTGTCTTTCCATCAGCATTACAAGGGAAAATTTTAAAGTAATTAAGGCTTGGTGTAGTCTACTTACAGGAGATTTCTTCACTGTTCCCCCACTTTTGTTTTTCAAGTTGGGATTTAGAGGCCCTTGTAGCAGATATAACATGCAAGGAGGACATTTCTTGATAATCTGTTTTGCCTGCTGTACAATATTTTGGCAGGCTGATGTAAAAGTTGATGAGATTCTGTGGCCTGTTTAATAAAATAACTAATTGATAGGCCTATGCATTTCCTTTTGTTAAAGGACCAGGACTTGTTCAAATAGTATAGATAGGCATCGGTCACAACCATTTAAATTGAGTAGTTGCAGTTCTGTTTACCAAGCCAGCAGCATAGGCAGATCAGAGATAATATTAAGAGGCTTTTGGAAATCCTGCAAGTCAGCCTTGATCATTTCTAATTCGATTCTTTGCACAGAAGTATGACTGGTCTGAATGACTTGGTCTGAATTCTTTGCATTATAAGCAGCTTTACCATGAGATGAACTATCAGTAAAAACAGTGACTGCTCCAGGAATAGGTTTCTGCCTATTCCAACTAAGTTCCCCTGAATATTCTTTTATTTTCATTTGCTAATTTAAATCAGTCAAAAATAAGGCTTATTTCCTAACTTTGTCATTGGCTGGGGACAGTAAATGACACTAATAGGGTTTTTGCTATCAGTCTTTGAGTATATTGACATAAGCGTTGTTTTGGAGGCAAAATGCAAATGGTTTACTTTTCTTTATGAGGCCTAATAAATTTATTTTTAATTACAGTTTTCTAGATCTTTGAAGGGAATCTGCTCCTGTTTTTTCTCCCAGAGTAATTTCTAGGCCACATTTAGGGAGTTTCTTTTAAAATCATTTTTTTTTCTTTTAAATAGAGCTACAAACTTGGTTCCTTTTAAGAAATACCAATAAGAAGTATGCTGGCCAATTGTGCAATGCATACAGATTAAGTAAAAGTAACTCCCTTTTTTCTATGGTGTCTTATTAATGGTGAGATTTAATGCTCCAATAATAACTTTTTGTTTTCTTTGTAAATAGTAGCAGAAGAGATTTAAAAATTTCTCCTTTTTATTGAGCTTAAAATTTACTTTTAAACAGCATTCTTTTGGCTAGTGCTCATTTGCATAGGTACAGATATTTTACTCTGGACTGTGTTAGAACCAATTGCTAATAAAATATCTGCTTCTTGTATAACTGAGTTTATATGAGTCCATGATTATATTGTAAAAAGCTAATTTATTTAGTGACTAAAGTATGCATCTTTATTGAGAAAGCAAAGTAATTAAACTTATACATTTGACCTATGAAGTCCAGATGTTGCACTACCCCGGGGTCTATCTAAAGATCAGGCTGTCAGGGCTCCCATCTTAAAATTCTGCTGCTGAATAATCTGATGTTGCGTAAGAAGTATTCAGCAACTTTGTCCTGCCCTCCCTTAGAGGGTGAAACTTTTATAACATTTAAAATACGTGCATGTAAAGAGAACACAGTTATTAATTTTTATTTGATGAAGCTTCAAGTGATTTCAAGTATATTAGATCGGGGTAATTTGGTTTGAAAATATTTCTTTTCCTAAAATATTTCTTTTAAGAAGAGAGTAAACCCTTGAATTATTCCAGGGCACTTGAAAAGTTTCAAAGCTATCTCTTGGTTAAAGTCTTGAAATTTAACATGGAAAGACTATCACAAATATGTGTAACCCAAACATTACATTATACATTTATTGTAATTATTCTAAAATAGATCAATAAAATTTAAACTGGTTTTTATATTAAAAATTTGGTTCAGACCATAGAATTAATCCACTTTTTTAATCAGTCCAATAAAATAGTATATCCTAGGTTGACATTTTACCACACATAGTACACATAAGGACTACAATATATTTTGTACTACTAAGTTTTTCCAGAGAAATCACATGAATTATTTTTCTTGATAATGAATTTCTAAACTTTATGCATTGTATCATTACGAGCACATAATTTCTCCCAATTTAATTTGAACTTTTAACTCTTGGAAGCCTTAAATTTTAGGTGGTAAGTTAAATACTTAGCATTTCTTAGTTTAGTAATACCTTCACATTTTTAGGGATATATTTCCAATAAAATTAACAAAGACTTATTTAATTAATAGATTCAAATCTGTCCTTTGTTTTTTCATTCGAGTCAAACTCAAATAAATATTGCAAAATTTTGTTATTTCAAAACCTTTAGAGTTTTAATAAGTTTTTTTACTTAATGTAAGCAACTCCAATTTTTTAAGTTACCAAAGACTTTGGAAAAGTATGTTTAGACATATGAGGTTGCCAAAGAAGTAGGGGGAGAAAGGAAGAAGGCCTGTAGCCATTGGAATTTTAAAACCACCACATTTTTCCTTCAGAGATAACATCTAAGAGTGCTTTTCCAGGTTCTCTGCTTTTACAGGGAGAAGATCCACTGGCCCTTTCCTCCAACAGAGAGTGCAGTCCGCCCTCTCCTCAGGGACTGCACCCTCACCATCAATATATTTATTTATAACTATGGGCCCGGTGCACGAAATTCATGCACTGGGGGGAGGGGGGAGAGTGTCTCTCAGCCCAGCCTGCACCCTCTCACATACTGGGAGCCCTTAGACGTTGACCCCCATCACCCTCCAATCCCAGGATCGGCCCCTTGCCCAGGCCTGACACCTCCGCCAGAGGTGTCAGGCTTGGACAGGGGACCCACATCTCCCCCATCACTGGCTCTGGCCCCCACCCATGCCTGATGCCTCTGGCCCAGGAATTATGCCTGGGCAGGGGACCCCCATCTCCCTCTGATCGCTTGCTCCACCCCCCGCCCAACTCTGACGCCTCTGACACAGGCTTCAGGCCTAGGCAAGGGGACCCTCATATCCCCCCAATCACTGGATCCACCCCCCACCCAGGCCTGATTCCTCTGGCCCCGGCATCAAGCCTGGGCAGACGACCCCCAGCCCACTCCAATTGCTGGCTCCACCATCCTCCCAGGCCTGATGCCTCGGCCAGAGGAGTTGACCCTCATCACCCTCTGATCACCAATCACCAGATCGGCCCCTTGCCCAGGCCTGAGGCCTCTGGCAGAGCTGTCAGGCGTGGGCAGGGGACCCCCAGCTCCCCGCAGTTGCAGGTGGCTCTGCCCCTGCCCAGGCCTAATGCCTTTGGCCCAAGGCAGTAGGCCTGGGCAGGCGACCCCCAGCTCCCCACAATCTCCTGCTCTGCCCCTGCCCATGCCTAATGCCTCATGGGAACCCGAGCACCCCACAATCTCCTGCTCTGCCCCTTCCCAGGCCTAACGCCTCTGGCCGAGGCCTTAGGACTGGCAAGGGGTCCCGAGCTCCCAGGGTTGCAAGCTACGCCCCGGCCCAGGCCTAATGCCTCTGGCCAAGACAGTAGGCTTGGGTAGGGGACCCCTAGCTCCCCATGATCTCCTGCTCTGCCACTGTCCATGCCTAATGCCTCATGGGAACCCGAGCACCCCAAGATCTCCCGCTCTGCCCCTTCCCAGGCCTAACGCCTCTGGCCGAGGCGTTAGGACTGGCGAGGGGACCCCAGCTCCCCAGGGTTGCAAGCTACGCCCCGGCCAAAGGCCTAATGCCTCTGGCCAAGACAGTAGGCCTGGGTAGGGGATGCCCAGCTCCCTACGATCTCCCAATCTGCCCCTGCCCAGGCCTAGTATCTCTGGCCGGAGCATTAGGCCTGAGCAGGGGACCCCGAGCTCC